>NW_028294553.1:0-70000 GCF_964341445.2 Mesoplodon mirus
CCTTGTCATCACAGTGCTCCATGCCCACTCTCATCACAATAATCCATGAAACTTTTCAGACCAATGTTCCATGCCCTTGTCATCACAATGCTCCATTGCCCCTGTCATAACAATGCTCCATGACCCCTGGCATCACAATATTCCATGGCCTTGTCATAACACTTCCCCATGACCCTTGTCATCACAAAGCTCCATGACACATGTCATCAGAATGCTCCATGGCTTTCTCATCACAATGCTCCATGC
The DNA here is from genome assembly GCF_964341445.2 of Mesoplodon mirus. Classification (NCBI taxonomy): domain Eukaryota; kingdom Metazoa; phylum Chordata; class Mammalia; order Artiodactyla; family Ziphiidae; genus Mesoplodon; species Mesoplodon mirus. The sequence goes on from NW_028294553.1 coordinate 247, forward strand.
CCTTGTCATCTCAATGCTCCATGAACCCTGTCATCACCATGCACCATGCCCATCATCATAATGCTTCATGCTATTGTCATCACAATGAAATCAACATGCTCCATGACCTCTGTCATCACAATGCTCCAAACCCTTGTGATCAAAATGTTCCATATCACTTGTCCTCACAACGCCCCATGACGCTCATCATCACAATTATCCATGGTCTTTTCATCCTAATGCTCCATGACATTTGTCATCACAATGTTCCATAACCCCTCTAATCACAACGCTCTCTGACAATTGTCATCGCAATGTACCATGACCCTTGTCATCACAATGCTCCATGCCTATGTCAGCAAAATGCTACATGACTTGTCATCACAATGCTCCATGCGCTTGTCATCACAATACTTCTTTACCATTGTCATCCACAATCCTCCATGAACATTGGCATCACATTACTTCATGCCCTTGTCATCACAATGCTCCATGCTCCTTGAAATCAAAATGATCCATGACCTCTGTCATCACAATGCTCCAAACCCTTGTGATCACAATTTTCCATAACACTTGTCATCAAAACGCTCCATGATTCCTTTCATCACAACACTCCATGCACTTGTCATCACAATGCTCCATGAACTTTGTCATCACAAGGCTCAATACACATGTCATCACAATGCTCCCTGACACTTGTCGTCAAAATGCTCCTTGAAACCTATCATGAAAAGTCTCCATGCCTTTTTCATCACAATGCTCCATGCCCTTTTCATCACAATGCTCCATGCCATTGTCATCACAATACTCCACATTCTTCTCATCACAATGCTCCAAAACCTTTGTCATCACAATCCTCCAGGACACTTGGCATCACAATGCTCCATTCCATTGTCATCACAATGGAGCATGACATATGTCATCACAATGCTCCCTGACACCTGTCTTCACAATACTCCATGACCTTGTCATCACAATACTCCATGTCCTTGTCGTCACAATGCTCCATGACCGCTGTCATCACAATGTTCCGTGACTCGAGTCATCACAATGCTTCATGACTCTTGTCATCACAATGGTCCATGCCCTCGTCATCACAAGGCTCTCTGACATTTGTCACCACAATGCTCCATGAACTTTTCATCACAAAGCTCCTTGACCCATGTCATCACAATGCTCCATTACTTTTTCAGCACAATGCTCCATGACCCTTGTCATCACAATGCTCCATGCCCATGTCAGCATAATGCTCCATGACCCTTGTCATCACAATAATCCATGCCCTTTTCATCCCATTGGTCCATGAACCCTGTAATCGCAATGCTCCTTGACCCTTGTCATCACAGTGCTCCATGACCCTTGTCAACACAATGCTCCATGTCTTTGTCAGCAAAATGCTACATGACATTGTCATCACAATGCTCCATGCACTTGTCATCACAATACTCCATTCCCATTGACATCACAATCCTCCATGTACCTTGGGATCACATTGTTTCATACCCTTGTCATCACAATGTTCCATGCTCCTTGAAATCAAAATGATACATGACCTCCATCATCACAATGCTCCAAACCCTTGTGATCACAATGTTCCATAACACTTGTCATCACAAAGCCCCATGACGCTCGTCATCACAATTACCCATGGTCTTCTCATCACAATGCTCCATGAACTTTGTCATCACAGTGCTCTATACACTTGTCATCAACATGCTCCCTGACACTTGTCGCCAGATTGCTACTTGAACCCAGTCATGACAAGGCTCCATGCCTTTTTCATCACAATGCTCCATGCCCTTGTCATCACAATGCTCCAAGACTCCTGTAATCACAATGCTCCATGCCCTTTTTTATCAGATTCCTCCATGAGACTTGTCATCACAAGGCTCCAAGGTCTTCTCATCACAATGCTCCAGGACTTTGTCACCACAATACTCCATTCCTTTGTCATCACAATGCTCCATGACCACTGGCCTCACAGTATTCCATGAATATTTTCACCCAATGCTCCATGACCTTCTCATCACAATGCTCCACGACCCCTCTCAACACAATGCTCCATTACACCTGTCATCCAAATCCTCCTTGACCATTGTCATCACAATAATCCATGCAGTTGTCATAACAATGCTCCATGAAACCTGTAATGACAATGCTCCGTGATGCATGTCATCACTGTGCTACATTACACTTGTCATCACAATGCTCCATGACTTTGTCAGCAAAATGCTACATGACCTTGTCATCACAATGATCCATTCCAAATGTCATCACAATCCTCCTTGAACCTTGGGATCACATTGCTTCATACCCTTGTAATCACAATGCTCCTTGCTCCTTGAAACCAAAATGATCCATGACCTGTCATCACAATGCTCCAAACACATGTGATCACAATGTTCCATAACACTTGTCATCACAATGCTCCATGATGCGTGTCATCACAATACTCCATGCCCTTGTCATCACAATGCTCCATGAACTTTGTCATCACAATGCTCAATACACTTTTCATCACAATGCTCCCTGACACTTGTCGTCAGAATGCTCCTTGAACACTGTCATGAAAAGGCTCCATGCCATTTTCATCACAATGATCCATGCCCTTTTCATCACAATGCTCCATGCCATTGTCATCACAATACTCCACAAGCTTGTCATCAGAATTCTCCATGACACTTGTCATCACAAAGCTCCATGACCCCTGTCATCACAATGCTCCATGCCCCTTGTCATTACAGTGCTCCATGATGCTCGTCATCACAATTATCCATGGTCTACTCATCACAGTGTTCCACGTCCTTTCCATCACAACGCTACATGCCCTGGTCATCACAATGCTCCATGTCCCTTGTTATCACAATTCTCCACGTCCTTGTCATCACAATGCTCCATGCCTTTGTCAGCAAAATGCTACATGACCACGTCATCACAATGCTCCATGTGCTTGTTATCACCAATACTCCATTCCCATTGTCATAACAATCCTCCATGCCCATCTCATCATGCTCCATGCCCTTTTGGTCACAGTGCTCAGTGACCCCTGTCATCACAATGCTCCGTGACTCCAGTCATCACAATGCTTCGTGACATTTGTCATCACAATGGTCCATGACCTCGTCATCACAAGGCTCTGTGACCTTTGTTACTACAATGCTCCATGAACTTTTCATCACAATGCTCCATGAAACTTGTCATCACAATGCTCCATGTGCTTGTCAGCACAATGCTCCATGACATGTCATCACAATGTGCCATGCGCTTGTCATCACAATGCTCCACAACCTTGTCATCACAATGCTCCATCAACCTTGTCATCACAATGCTCCATGCACTTCTCATCAAAATGCTCTCTCACCACTGATATCACAATGTTCCATCACTAGTCATCAAAATACTCCCTCACCCCTGTCATCACAATGTTCCATTACCCCTGTCATCACAATGCTACATGCCCTTATCGTCACAATGCTCCATGATCCCTGACATCACAATGTTCCATAATCCCTGTCATCAAAATTCTCCATGACCATTTTCATCAAATTACCACATGACCCTGTCATCACAATGCTCGCTGCCCTTCTCATCACAATGCACCCTGCCTTTGTCATCAAAATGCTCCATGACCTTGACATCAGAAAGCTCAATGACCCTTGGCATCACAATGCTCTATGTCATTGTCATCACAATGCTGCATGAACCCTCTCATTACATTGCTCCAAGCCCTTGTCATCACAAAGCTCCATGATTCTTGTCATCTCAATGCTCTATGCCCACTCTCATCACAATAATCCATGAAACTTTTCAGACCAATGATCCATGCCCCTGTCATCGCAATGCTTCATTACACCTGTCATAACAATGCTCCATAACCGCGGCCATCACAATGTTCCACAGCCTAGTCATCTCAAGTCTCCATGACCCTTGTCATCACAATGCTCCAAGACCCCTGTAATCACAATGCTTCATGCCCTTGTCATCACAAAGCTTCATGAGGCCTGTCATCAGAATGCTCCATGGCCTTCTCATCACAATGCTCCAAGACCCCTGTAAATACAATGCTCCATGCCCCTTTTCATCTCAATGCTCCATGAACCCTGTCATCACAATGCAGTATGCCCGTCAACATAATGCTTCATGTAATTGACATCACAATGAAATCTAAATGCTCCATGACCTCTGTCATCATAATGCTACAAATCATTGTGATCACAATGTTCCATAACACTTGTCATCACAACACCCCATGACGCTCATCATCACAATTATCCACGGACTTCTCAACACAATGCTCCATGACCTTTGTCATCACAATTATCAATACACTTCTCATCACAGTGCTCCCTGACACTTGTCATCACTATGCTCCTTCAACCATGTCATGAAGAGGCTCCAGGCCGTTTTCATCACAAAGATCCATGCCCTTTTCATCACAATGCTCCAAGACCCCTGTAATCACAATGCTCCATGCCCTTGTCATCACAAAGCTCCATGACACATGTCATCACAATGTTACATGGCCTTCTCATCAAAATGCTCCATACCTTTCTCATCACAATGCTCCAAGACCCCTGTAATCACAATGCGTCATGCCCCTTTTCATCAGAATGCTCCATGAGACTTGTCATCACAAGGCTCCATGGTCTTCTCATCACAATGCTCCAGCACCTTGTCATCACAATGTTCCACTCCCTTGTCATCACAATGCTCCATAACACCTGTCATCACAATACTCCATGAATATTTTCAGCCCAATGCTCCATGACCTTCTCATCACAATGCTGCATTACCCCTGTCATCACAATGCTCCATGGCCACAGTCATCACAATGCTCCATGACCCCTGACAATGCAATGATCCGGGACTCTTGTCATCAAAATGCTCCATGACCCTTGTCATCACAATGATCCATGCCCTTGTCATCCCAATGGTCCATGACCCCTGTAATCACAATGCTCCATGACTCTTGTCATCACAGTGCTCCAAAACACTTGTCATCACAATGCTCCATGCCTTTGTCAACAAAATGCTACATGACCTTGTCATCACAATGCTCTATACGCTTCTCATCACAATACTTTATTCCCATTGTGATCACAACCCTCCATGAACCTTGGATTCACATTGCTTCATGCCATTGTCATCACAATGCTCCATGCTCCTTGAAATCAAAATGATCCATGACCTCTGTCATCCCAATGCTCCAAACGCTTGTGATCACAATGTTACTTAACACTTATCATCACAACGCTCCATGAGGCCTGTCATCACAATACTCCATGCCCTTGTCATCACAATGCTCCATGACCTTTGTCATCACTATGCTCAATACACTTTTCATCACAATGCTCCCTGACACTTGTCGTGAGAATGCTTCTTGAACCCTGTCATGAAAAGTCTCCATGCCTTTTTCATCACAATGCTCCATGCCATTGTCATCATAATACTCCACAAGCTTGTAATCAGAATGCTCCATGACAATTGGCATCACAGTGCTCCATGATCCCTGTCATCACTATGCTCCATGACACCTGTCATCACAATGCTCCATGCCCCTTGTCATTACAGTGCTCCATGACGATCATTATCAAAATTATACATGGTCTTTTCATCACAATGCTCCACGGACCTGCCATCACAATGCTCCATGCCCTGGACATCACCATGCTCCATGACCCTTGTCATCACAATTATCCACGTCCATGTCATCACAATGCTCCATGACACTTCTCATCAAAATGTTACATGCTCTTGTCATCACAATGCTCCATGCACTTGTCATCGCAATGCTCCATGACACCTGTCATAGCAAGTTCCATGCACTTGTCATCACAATACTTCATGACCTTGTCATCAAAATTCTCAATGGCCCTTGTCATCACAATGCTCCATACCCTTGTCATCACATTGCTCAATGACCCTTGTCATCACAATGCTCAAAGCCCTTGTCATCACAATGCTCCATTACCTTTGTCATCAAAATCCTCCATGACACTTGGCATCACAATGCTCCATGCCATTGTCATCACAATGGACCATAACATGTGTCATCACAATATTCCCTGACACCTTTCTTCACAATACTCCATGACCTTGTCATCAAAATGCTCCATGACCTTGTCATCACAATGCGCAATGCCAACTGTCATCACAATAATCCATGAAACTTGTCAGACAAATGCTCCATGTCCCTGTCATCACAATGCTCCATGTCCTTGTCATCACAATACTCCATGACCCTTGTCATCACAATGCTACATTCCCTTATCCTCACAATGCTCCATGACCCCTGACATCACAATGTTCCATAACCCATGTCATCAAAATGCTCCATGACTTTTTTCATCACAATGCTCCATGACCCCTGACATCACAATGTTCCATAATCACTGTCATCAAAATATTCCATGACACTTTTCATCAAATTGCTCCATGACCCTGTCATCACAATTCTTCCTGCCCGTCTCATCACAATGCTCCATGCCCTTGTCATTACAGTCCTCCACGACCCATGTATCACAGTGCTCCTTGCCCTTGTCATCAAAATACTCCATTCCCACTCCCATCACAATAATTCAAGAAACTTTTCAGACCAATGATCCATGCCCTTGTCATCACAATGCTCCATTAACCCTGTCATAAGAATGCTCTATGACCGCTACCATCACAATGTTCCACAGCCTTGTCATCACAGGGCTCCATGACCCTTGTCATCACAATGCTCCAAGAACCCTGTAATCACAATGCTCCATGACCTTGTCATCACAAAGCTCCATGACGGATGTCATCAGAATGCTCCATGGCCTTCTCATCACAATGATCCATGCCCTTGTCATCACAATGCTCCAAGACCCATTTAATCCCAATGCTCCATGCCCCTTTTCAACTCAATGCTCCATGAACCGTCATCACAATTCACCATGCCCATCATCATAATGCTTCATGCTATTGTCATCACAATGAAATCAAAATGTTCCATTACCTCTGTCATCACAATGCTCTAAACCCTTGTGATCACAATGTTCCATAACATTGTCATCACAATGCCCCATGACGCTCGTCATCACAATTATCCATGATCTTCTCATCACAATGCTCCAAGAACCCTGTAATCACAATGCTCCATCCCCATTTTCATCAGGATGCTCCATGAGACTTGCAATCACAAGTTCCCATGGTCTTATCATCACAGTGCTCCTGGATATTGTCATCACAATGCTCCATTCCCTTGTCGTCACAATGCTCCATGCCTTTGTCTGCAAAATGCTACATGACCATGTCATCACAATGCTCCATGCACTTGTCATCACAATCCTCCATGAACCTTGGGATCACATTGCTTCATGCCCTTGTCATCACAATGCTCTATGCTCCTTGAAATCAAAATGATCCATGACCTCTGTCATCACAATGCTCTAAACCCTTGTGATACCAATGTTCCATAACACTTGTCATCACAACGCTCCATGATGCCTGTCATCACAATACTCCATGCCCTTGTCATCACAATGCTCCATGACCTTTGTCATCACAATGCTCATTACACTTGTCATCACAATGCTCCCTGACACTTGGTGTCAGAATGCTCCTTGAACCCTGTCATGAAAAGTCTCCATACCTTTTTCATCACAATGCTTCATGCCGTATTCATCACAATGCTCCATGCCATTGTCATCACAATACTCCACAAGCTTGTCATCAGAATGCTCCATGACCCTTGTCATCAGAATGCTCCATGGCCCCTTGTCATTACAGTGCTCCATGTCCTTTCTCATCACAATTCTCCACATCCTTGTCATCACAATGCTCCATGACACTTCTCTTCACAATGTTACATGCATTTGTCATCACAATTCTCCATTCACTTGTCATTGCAATGCTTCATGACACCTGTCATAGCAATCTCCATGAGCTTGAAATCACAATGTTTCACGACCTTGTCATCAAAGTTCTCAATGACCCTTGTCATCACAATGCTCCATGCCTTTATCAGAACTATGCTCCATAACCCTTGTTATTACAATGCTCTATTACCCCTGTCATAACAATGCTCCATGACCCCTTCCATCACAATGCTACAAGCACTTGTCATCACAATGCTCCATTACCTTTGTCATCACAATCTTCCATGACACTTGGCATCACAATGCTCCATGCCATTGTCATCACAATGGACCATGACATATGTCATCACAATGCTCCCTGACACCTGTCTTCACAATATTCCATGAACTTGTCATCACAATACAACATGCCCTTGTCATCACAATGCTCAATGCCCTTGTCATCACAATGTGCAGTGCCCACTGTCATCGCAATAGTCCATGAAACTTGTCAGACCTATGCTCCATGCCCCTATCATCACAATGCTCCATGCCCTTGTCATCAAAATGCTCCATGACCCCTGTAATCACAATGCTCCCTGACTCCAGTCATTACGATGCTTCATGACTTTGGCATCAAAATTGTCCATGCCCTATTCATCACAAGGCTCTGTGACCGTTGTCACCACAATGCTCCATGAACTTTTCATCACAATGCTCTCTGACCCTTCTCATCACAATGCCCCATGCCTTTATCAGCACAATGCTCCATGACATGTCATCACAATGCTCCATGCGGTTGTCAGCACAATGCTCCATGACCCATGTCATCACAATGCGCCATCCGCTTGTCATCACAATGCTCCATTACATTAGTCATCACAATGGACCCTGACATATGTCATCACACTGTTCCATCATTAGTCATTACAATATTCCATCACACCTGTCATCACAATGTTCCATGACCCCAGTCATCACAGTGCTATATGCTCTTATCATCACAATGCTCCTTGACCCCTGCCATCACCATGTTCCACAGCCTTGTCATCACAAGGCTCGTTGACCCTTATCATCTCAATGCTCCAAGACCACTGTAATCACAATGCACCATGCCCATCAGCATAATGCTTCATGCTATTCTCATCACAATAAAATCAAAATGCTCCATGACCTCTGTCATCACATTGCTCCAAACCCTTGTGACCACAATGTTCCATAACATTTGTCATCACACGCCCCATGACGCTCATCATCAAAATTATCCATGGTCTTCTCATCACAATGCTCCATGAACTTTGTCATCAAAATGCTTCATACACTTGTCATCACAATGTTCCCGGACACTTGCCGTCAGTATGCTCCTTGAAACCTGTCATGAAAAGGCTCCATACCATTTTCATCACAATGATCCATGCCCTTTTCATCACAATTCTCCAAGACCCCTGTAACAACAATGAGCCATGCCCTTGTCATCACAAAGCTTCTTGACGCATGTCATCAGAATGCTCCATGGCCTTCTGATTACAATGCTTCATGCCCTTGTCATCACAATGTTACAAGACGCCTGTAATCACAATTCTCCATGCACCTTTCATCAGAATGCTCCATGAGACTTGTCATCACAAAGTTCCATGCTCTTCTCATCACAATGCTCCATGACCTTGTCATCACAGTGCTCCATTCCCTTGTCATCAAAATGCTCCATGACATCTGTCATCCCAATACTCCATGAACATTTTCAGCCCAATGCTCCATGACCTTCTCATCACAATACTCCTTGTCCCCTGTCATCACAATGCTCTGTGACCAGTGTCATCAAAATGCTCGATGACCCCTGCCAACTCAATGATCCGGGACTCTTGTCATTAAAATGCTCCATGACACTTGTCATTACAATGATCTATGCCCTTGTCATCCCAATGCTCAATGAACCCTGTAATCACAATGCTCCGTATCGCTTGTCATCACAGTGCACCGTGAACCTTGTCATCACAATGTTCCATGACTTTGTCAGCAAAATGCTATATGACCTTGCCTTCACAATTCTCCATGTGCTTCTCATCATAATACTCCATTACCATTGTCATCAAAATCCTCCATGAACCTTGGGATCACATTGCTTCATGCCCTTGTCATCACAATGCTCCATGCTCCTTGAAATCAAAATGATCCATGACCACTCTCACCACAACGCTCCATGACCCCTGACAACACAATGATACGGGACTCTTGTCATCAAAATGCTCCATGACACTTGTCATCACAATGATCCATGCCCTTGTCATCTCAGTGCTCCATGACCCTTGTAATTACAATGCTCTGTGACACTTGTCATCACAGTGCTCCATGACATTTGTCATCACAATGCTCCATGTCTTTGTCACCCAAATGCTACATGACCTTGTCATCACAATGCTCCATGCCCTGGTCATCACAATGCTCCATGTCCTTTGTCATCACAATTCTCCACGTCCTTGTCATCACAATGTTCCATGACACTTCTCATCACAATGTTATATGCTATTGTCATCACAATTCTCCATGCACTTTTCATTGCAATGCACCATGACCCCTGTCATAGTAAGCTCCATGCGCTTGTCATCACAATGCTTCACGACCTTGTCATCAAAATTCTCAATGGCCCTTGTCATCACAATGCACCATGCCCTTGTCATCACAATGCTCCATTAACCCTGTTGTAACAATGCTCCATGACCGCTACCATCACAATGTTCCACGGCTTTGTCATTACAGGGCTCCATGACCCTTGTCATCACAATGCTCCAAGACCACTGTAATCAAAATGTTCCATGCCCTTGTCATCACAAAGCTACATAACGGATATCATCAGAATGCTCCATGGCCTTCTCATAACAATGATCCAGGCCCTTGTCATCACAATGACCCAAGACCCTTGTAATCACAATGCTCCATGCCCCTTTTCATCTCAATGCTTCATGAACCCTGTCATCAAAATGCACCATGCCCATCATCATAATGATTCATGCTATTGTCATCAAAATAAAATCAAAATGCTCCATGACCTCTGTCATCACAATGCTCCTAACCCTAGTGATCACAATGTTCCAAAACACTTGTCATCACAACGCCCCATGACGCTCGGCATCACAATTATCCATGGTCTTCTCATCACAACGCTCCATGACCTTTTTCATCACAATGCTCAATACACTTGTCATCACGATGCTCACTGACACTTGCCGTCAGTATGCTCCTTGAACTGTGTCATGACAAGGCTCCATGCCTTTTTCATCACAATTATCCATGCCCTTTTGATCACAGTGTTCCAAGAACCCTGTAATCACAAAGCTCCATGCACTTGTCATCACGAAGCTCCATGACGCATGTCATCAGAAGGCTCCATGGCCTTCTCATCACAATGCTCCATGTCCTTGTCATCACAATGCTCCAAGACCCCTGTAATCACAATGTTCCATGCCCCTTTTCATTAGAATGCTCCATGAGACGTGTAATCACAAGGTTCCATGGTCTTATCATCACAATGCTCCTGGACATTGTCATCACAATGCTCCATTCCCTTGTCATCACAATTCTCCATGCCTTTGTCAGCAAAATGCAACATGACCTTGTCATCACTATGCTCCATGCGCTTGTCATCACAATCCTCCATGAACCTTGGGATCACATTGCTTCATGGCCTTGTCATCACAATGCTCCATGCTCCTTGAAATCAAAATGATCAATGACATCTGTCATCACAATGCCTCAAACCCTTGTGATCACAATTTTCCATAATACTTGTCATTACAACACTCCATGAATCCTGTCATCACAATACTCCATGACCTTTGCCATCACAATGCTCAATACACTTGTCATCACAATGCTCCCTGACACTTGGCGTCAGAATGCTCCTTGAACCCTGTCATGAAAAGGCTCCATCCCTTTTTCATCACAATGCTTCATGCCGTATTCATCACAATGCTCCATGCCATTGTCATCACAATACTCCACAAACTTTTCATCAGAATGTTCCATGAGCCTTTTTATCACAATTCTCCATGGCCCCTGGCATCACAATGTTCCATGACACCCGTCATTACAATGCTCCATGCCTCGTGTCATTACAGTGCTCCTTGACGCTCTTCATCACAATAATCCATGGTCTTCTAATCACAAAACTCCACGGTCTTGCCATCACAATGCTCCATGCCCTGGTAATCACAATGCTCCATGTCCTTTGTCATCACAATTCTCCACATCCTTGTCATCACAATGCTCCATGACACTTCTCATCACAGTGATCCATGCCCTTGTCATCACAATGTTCCATGACCACTGTCAACACAGTGCTACATGACCCCTGACCACACAATGATCCGGGATTCTTGTCATGAAAATGCTCCATGACCCTTGTCATCACAATGATCCATGCCCTTGTCATCCCAGTGCTCCATGACCCCTGTAATCACAATGCTCCGTGACACTTGTCATCACAGTGCTTCATGACATTTGTCATCACAATGCTCCATGCCTTTCTCAGCAAAATGCTACATGACCTTGTCATCACAATGCTCCATGCGCTTGTCATAACAATCCTCCATGAACCTTAGGATCACATTGATTCCTGCCCTTGTCATCAAAATGCTCCATGCTCCTTGAAATCAAAATGATCCATGACATTTGTCATCACAGTTCTCCAAACCCTTGTGATCACAATGTTCCATAACACTTTTCATCACAACGCTCCATGATGCCTGTCATCACAATACTCCTTGACCTTGTCATCACAATGCTCCATGACCTTTGTCATCACAATGCTCAATACACTTGTCATCACAATGCTACCTGACAATTGTCGTCAGAATGCTCCTTGAACCCTGTCATGAAAAGGCTCCATGACTTTTTCATCACCATGCTCCATGCCCTTTTCATCACAATGCTCCATGCCCACTGTCATCACTGTAATCCATGAAACTTGTCAGACCAATGCTCCATGCCCATGCCATCACATTGCTCCATACCCTTGTCATCACAATGCTCTGTGACTCCAATCATCACAATGCTTCATGACCTTTGTCATCACAATGCTCCAAGACACTTGTCATCACAATGCTCCAAACCCTTGTCATCACAATGCTCCATTACCCCTGTCATAACAATGCTCCATGACCCCTGCCATCACAATGTTCCAAGGCCTTGTCATCACAAGGCTCCATGACCCTTGTCATCACAATGCTCCAAGACCCCTGTAATCACAATGCGCCATGCACTTGTCATCACAATGCTCCACAACTTTGTCATCGCAATGCTCCATAAATCTCGTCATCACAATGCTCCTTGCACTTCTCATCAAAATGCTCTCTCACCACTGATATCACAATGTTCCACCACTAGTCATCACAATACTCTCTCACCCCTGTCATCACAATGTTCCATGACCCCTGTCATCACAATGCTCCATGACCTTGTCATCACAGTGCTCCATGCCCACTCTCATCACAATAATCCATGCAACTTCTCAGACCAATGGTTCTTGGCCTTGTCCTCACAATGCTCCATTACAACTGTCATAACAATGCTCCATGATACCTGCCATCAGAATGTTCCACGGCCTTGTCATCACAAGGCTCCATGACCCTTGTCATCACAATTCTCCAAGACTACTATAATTACAATGCTCCATGCCCTTGTCATCACAAAGCTCCATGACCCCTGTCATCACAATACTCCATGAACGCTTTCAGCCAAATTCTCCATGACCTTCTCATCACAATGCTCCATAACACCTGTCATCACAACACTCCATGACCCCTGACAACACAGTGATCCGGGACTCTTGTCAGCAAAATGCTCCATGACACTTGTCATCACAATGATCCATGCCCTTCTCATCCCAATGCTCGATGAACCCTGTAATCACAATGCTCCATGACGCTTGCCATCACAGTTCTCCATGACCCTTGTCATCACAATGCTCTATGCCTTTGTCAGCAAAATGCTACATGACCTTGTCATCACAATGCTCCATGCGCTTGTCATCACAGTCCTCCATGAACCTTGGGATCACATTGCTTCAGGCCCTTGTCATCACAATGCTCCATTCTTTTGTCAGTACAATGCTCCATGACCCTTGTCATCACAATGCTCCATGCGCTTGTCAGCACAATGTTCCTTGACACATGTCATCACAATGCGCCATGTGCTAGTCATCACAATGCTCCACAACATTGTCATCACAATGCTCCATAAACCTTTTCATCACAATGCTCCATGCACTTCTCATCAAAATGTTCTCTCACCACTGATACCACAATGTTCCATCACTAGTCATCACAATACTCCCTCACCCCTGTCATCTCAATGTTCCATGACACCTGTAATCAGAATGATACATGTCTTATCATCACAATGCTCCATGACCCCTGACATCACAATGTTCCATAACCCCTGTCATCAAAGGCTCCATGACCCTTTCCATCACAATGTTACATAACCACTGTCATCAACATGTTCCATGACACTTTTCATCAAATTGCTCCAAGACCCTGTCATCACAATGCTCCCTGCCATTCTCATCACATTTCACCACGACCTTCTCATCAAAATGCTCCATGATCTTTGTCATCACACACTCCATGACCCTTGGCATCACAATGCTCCATGCCATTGTCATCACAATGCTCCATGAACCCTCTCATCACATTGCTCCATGCCCTTGTCATCACAAAGCTCCATGACGCTTGTCATCACAGTGCTCGATGACCTGCTCATCACAATGCTCCACGCCCTTGTCATTACAATCCTCCGTGAACCATGTATCACAGTGTTCCACGCCCTTTTCATTACAATCCTCCGTGACCCATGTATCACAGTGTTCCGTGCCCTTGTCATCACAATGCTCCATGCCGACTCTCAGCACAATAATCCATGAAAATTTTCAGAACTATGCTCCATGCCCTTGTCATCACGATGCTCCATTACCCCTGTCATAACAATGCTCCATGACCACTGCCATCACAATTTTCCATGGCCGTGTCATCACAAGGCTCCATGACACTTTTCATCACAATGCTCCAAGACCCCTGTAATCACAATGCTCCATGCCCTTGTCATCAAAAAGTTCCATGACTAATGTCATCAGAATGCTCCATGGCCTTCTCATCACAATGCTCCATGCCCCTTTCATCACCATGCTCCATGACCCCTGTAATCAAAATTCTCCATGCCCATTTTCATCAGAATGCTCTATGAGCCTTGTCATCACAAGGCTCCATGGTCTTCTCATCACAATGCTCCAGGACCTTGTCATCACAATGCTCCATTCCCTTGTCATCACTATGCTCCATGACCCCTGACATCACAATGCTCCATGACCACTGTCATCACAACACTCCATGACCCCAGACAACACAATGATCCGGGACTCTTGTCATCAAAATGCTCCATGACACTTGTCATCACAATGATCCATCCCCTTGTCATCCCAAAGCTCCATGACCCCTGTAAACAAAATGCTCCGTGACGCTGGTCATCACATTGCTCCATGGCCCTTGTCAGCACAATGCTCCATGCCTTTGTCAGCAAAATGCTACATGACCTTTTCATCGCAATGCTCGATGAGCTTGTCATCACAATCCTCCCTGAACCTTGGGATCATATTGCTTCATGCCCTTGTCATCACAATTTTCCATGCTCCCTGAAATCAAAATGATCCATGACTTCTGTCATCACAATGCTCCAAACGCTTGTGATCGCAATGTTCCATAACACTTGTCATCACAATGTTCCATGATGACTTTCATCACAATGCTCCATGACCTTTGTCATCACAATGCTCAATACACTTTTCATCACAATGCTCCCTGACACTTGTCACAGAATGATCCATGAAACCTGTCATGAAAAGGCTCCATGCCTTTTTCATCACAATGCTCCATGCCCCTTTCATCACAATGCTCCATGCCATTGTCATCACAATACTCCACAAGATTGGCATCACAATGCTCCATGACCCTTGTCATCACAATGTTCCATGTCCCCTGTCATAACAATGTTCCATGAACCCTGTCATCACAATGCTCCATGCCCATTGTCATTACAGTTCTCCATGATGCTCATCATCACAATTATCCATGGCCTTCTCACAACAATGCTCCACGGTCTTGCCATTACAATGCTCCATGCCCTGATCAACACAATGCTCCATGTCCATTGTCATCACAATTCTCCACGTCCTTGTCATCACAATGCTCCATGACATTTCTCATCACAATGTTACATGCCCTTGTCATCACAATTCTCCATGCAATTGTCATCGCAATGCTCCATGACCGCTGTCATAGCAAGCTCCATGCGCTTGTCATCACAATGCTTCACAAAAGTGTCATCAAAATTCTCAATGGCCCTTGTCATCACAATGCTCCATGCCCTTGTCATCACAATGCTCCATGACCCTTGTCAACACAATGCTCCAAGCCCTTGAAATCACAATGCTCCATTAATTTTGTCATCACAATCCTACATGACACTTGGCATCACATTGCTATATGCCATTGTCCTCACAATGGACCATGACATATGTCATCACAATGCTCCCTGACACCTGTCTTCACAATACTCCATGATCTTGTCATCACAATGCTCCATGCCCTTGTCATCACAATGCACCATGCCCACTGTCATCACAATACTCCATGAAACTTGTCAAACCTATGCTCCATGCCCTTGTCATCACAATGCTCCATTACATTAGTCATCACAATGGACCCTGACATATGTCATCACACTGTTCCATCATTAGTCATTACAATATTCCATCACACCTGTCATCACAATGTTCCATGACCCCAGTCATCACAGTGCTATATGCTCTTATCATCACAATGCTCCTTGACCCCTGCCATCACCATGTTCCACAGCCTTGTCATCACAAGGCTCGTTGACCCTTATCATCTCAATGCTCCAAGACCACTGTAATCACAATGCACCATGCCCATCAGCATAATGCTTCATGCTATTCTCATCACAATAAAATCAAAATGCTCCATGACCTCTGTCATCACATTGCTCCAAACCCTTGTGACCACAATGTTCCATAACATTTGTCATCACACGCCCCATGACGCTCATCATCAAAATTATCCATGGTCTTCTCATCACAATGCTCCATGAACTTTGTCATCAAAATGCTTCATACACTTGTCATCACAATGTTCCCGGACACTTGCCGTCAGTATGCTCCTTGAAACCTGTCATGAAAAGGCTCCATACCATTTTCATCACAATGATCCATGCCCTTTTCATCACAATTCTCCAAGACCCCTGTAACAACAATGAGCCATGCCCTTGTCATCACAAAGCTTCTTGACGCATGTCATCAGAATGCTCCATGGCCTTCTGATTACAATGCTTCATGCCCTTGTCATCACAATGTTACAAGACGCCTGTAATCACAATTCTCCATGCACCTTTCATCAGAATGCTCCATGAGACTTGTCATCACAAAGTTCCATGCTCTTCTCATCACAATGCTCCATGACCTTGTCATCACAGTGCTCCATTCCCTTGTCATCAAAATGCTCCATGACATCTGTCATCCCAATACTCCATGAACATTTTCAGCCCAATGCTCCATGACCTTCTCATCACAATACTCCTTGTCCCCTGTCATCACAATGCTCTGTGACCAGTGTCATCAAAATGCTCGATGACCCCTGCCAACTCAATGATCCGGGACTCTTGTCATTAAAATGCTCCATGACACTTGTCATTACAATGATCTATGCCCTTGTCATCCCAATGCTCAATGAACCCTGTAATCACAATGCTCCGTATCGCTTGTCATCACAGTGCACCGTGAACCTTGTCATCACAATGTTCCATGACTTTGTCAGCAAAATGCTATATGACCTTGCCTTCACAATTCTCCATGTGCTTCTCATCATAATACTCCATTACCATTGTCATCAAAATCCTCCATGAACCTTGGGATCACATTGCTTCATGCCCTTGTCATCACAATGCTCCATGCTCCTTGAAATCAAAATGATCCATGACCACTCTCACCACAACGCTCCATGACCCCTGACAACACAATGATACGGGACTCTTGTCATCAAAATGCTCCATGACACTTGTCATCACAATGATCCATGCCCTTGTCATCTCAGTGCTCCATGACCCTTGTAATTACAATGCTCTGTGACACTTGTCATCACAGTGCTCCATGACATTTGTCATCACAATGCTCCATGTCTTTGTCACCCAAATGCTACATGACCTTGTCATCACAATGCTCCATGCCCTGGTCATCACAATGCTCCATGTCCTTTGTCATCACAATTCTCCACGTCCTTGTCATCACAATGTTCCATGACACTTCTCATCACAATGTTATATGCTATTGTCATCACAATTCTCCATGCACTTTTCATTGCAATGCACCATGACCCCTGTCATAGTAAGCTCCATGCGCTTGTCATCACAATGCTTCACGACCTTGTCATCAAAATTCTCAATGGCCCTTGTCATCACAATGCACCATGCCCTTGTCATCACAATGCTCCATTAACCCTGTTGTAACAATGCTCCATGACCGCTACCATCACAATGTTCCACGGCTTTGTCATTACAGGGCTCCATGACCCTTGTCATCACAATGCTCCAAGACCACTGTAATCAAAATGTTCCATGCCCTTGTCATCACAAAGCTACATAACGGATATCATCAGAATGCTCCATGGCCTTCTCATAACAATGATCCAGGCCCTTGTCATCACAATGACCCAAGACCCTTGTAATCACAATGCTCCATGCCCCTTTTCATCTCAATGCTTCATGAACCCTGTCATCAAAATGCACCATGCCCATCATCATAATGATTCATGCTATTGTCATCAAAATAAAATCAAAATGCTCCATGACCTCTGTCATCACAATGCTCCTAACCCTAGTGATCACAATGTTCCAAAACACTTGTCATCACAACGCCCCATGACGCTCGGCATCACAATTATCCATGGTCTTCTCATCACAACGCTCCATGACCTTTTTCATCACAATGCTCAATACACTTGTCATCACGATGCTCACTGACACTTGCCGTCAGTATGCTCCTTGAACTGTGTCATGACAAGGCTCCATGCCTTTTTCATCACAATTATCCATGCCCTTTTGATCACAGTGTTCCAAGAACCCTGTAATCACAAAGCTCCATGCACTTGTCATCACGAAGCTCCATGACGCATGTCATCAGAAGGCTCCATGGCCTTCTCATCACAATGCTCCATGTCCTTGTCATCACAATGCTCCAAGACCCCTGTAATCACAATGTTCCATGCCCCTTTTCATTAGAATGCTCCATGAGACGTGTAATCACAAGGTTCCATGGTCTTATCATCACAATGCTCCTGGACATTGTCATCACAATGCTCCATTCCCTTGTCATCACAATTCTCCATGCCTTTGTCAGCAAAATGCAACATGACCTTGTCATCACTATGCTCCATGCGCTTGTCATCACAATCCTCCATGAACCTTGGGATCACATTGCTTCATGGCCTTGTCATCACAATGCTCCATGCTCCTTGAAATCAAAATGATCAATGACATCTGTCATCACAATGCCTCAAACCCTTGTGATCACAATTTTCCATAATACTTGTCATTACAACACTCCATGAATCCTGTCATCACAATACTCCATGACCTTTGCCATCACAATGCTCAATACACTTGTCATCACAATGCTCCCTGACACTTGGCGTCAGAATGCTCCTTGAACCCTGTCATGAAAAGGCTCCATCCCTTTTTCATCACAATGCTTCATGCCGTATTCATCACAATGCTCCATGCCATTGTCATCACAATACTCCACAAACTTTTCATCAGAATGTTCCATGAGCCTTTTTATCACAATTCTCCATGGCCCCTGGCATCACAATGTTCCATGACACCCGTCATTACAATGCTCCATGCCTCGTGTCATTACAGTGCTCCTTGACGCTCTTCATCACAATAATCCATGGTCTTCTAATCACAAAACTCCACGGTCTTGCCATCACAATGCTCCATGCCCTGGTAATCACAATGCTCCATGTCCTTTGTCATCACAATTCTCCACATCCTTGTCATCACAATGCTCCATGACACTTCTCATCACAGTGATCCATGCCCTTGTCATCACAATGTTCCATGACCACTGTCAACACAGTGCTACATGACCCCTGACCACACAATGATCCGGGATTCTTGTCATGAAAATGCTCCATGACCCTTGTCATCACAATGATCCATGCCCTTGTCATCCCAGTGCTCCATGACCCCTGTAATCACAATGCTCCGTGACACTTGTCATCACAGTGCTTCATGACATTTGTCATCACAATGCTCCATGCCTTTCTCAGCAAAATGCTACATGACCTTGTCATCACAATGCTCCATGCGCTTGTCATAACAATCCTCCATGAACCTTAGGATCACATTGATTCCTGCCCTTGTCATCAAAATGCTCCATGCTCCTTGAAATCAAAATGATCCATGACATTTGTCATCACAATTCTCCAAACCCTTGTGATCACAATGTTCCATAACACTTTTCATCACAACGCTCCATGATGCCTGTCATCACAATACTCCTTGACCTTGTCATCACAATGCTCCATGACCTTTGTCATCACAATGCTCAATACACTTGTCATCACAATGCTACCTGACAATTGTCGTCAGAATGCTCCTTGAACCCTGTCATGAAAAGGCTCCATGACTTTTTCATCACCATGCTCCATGCCCTTTTCATCACAATGCTCCATGCCCACTGTCATCACTGTAATCCATGAAACTTGTCAGACCAATGCTCCATGCCCATGCCATCACATTGCTCCATACCCTTGTCATCACAATGCTCTGTGACTCCAATCATCACAATGCTTCATGACCTTTGTCATCACAATGCTCCAAGACACTTGTCATCACAATGCTCCAAACCCTTGTCATCACAATGCTCCATTACCCCTGTCATAACAATGCTCCATGACCCCTGCCATCACAATGTTCCAAGGCCTTGTCATCACAAGGCTCCATGACCCTTGTCATCACAATGCTCCAAGACCCCTGTAATCACAATGCGCCATGCACTTGTCATCACAATGCTCCACAACTTTGTCATCGCAATGCTCCATAAATCTCGTCATCACAATGCTCCTTGCACTTCTCATCAAAATGCTCTCTCACCACTGATATCACAATGTTCCACCACTAGTCATCACAATACTCTCTCACCCCTGTCATCACAATGTTCCATGACCCCTGTCATCACAATGCTCCATGACCTTGTCATCACAGTGCTCCATGCCCACTCTCATCACAATAATCCATGCAACTTCTCAGACCAATGGTTCTTGGCCTTGTCCTCACAATGCTCCATTACAACTGTCATAACAATGCTCCATGATACCTGCCATCAGAATGTTCCACGGCCTTGTCATCACAAGGCTCCATGACCCTTGTCATCACAATTCTCCAAGACTACTATAATTACAATGCTCCATGCCCTTGTCATCACAAAGCTCCATGACCCCTGTCATCACAATACTCCATGAACGCTTTCAGCCAAATTCTCCATGACCTTCTCATCACAATGCTCCATAACACCTGTCATCACAACACTCCATGACCCCTGACAACACAGTGATCCGGGACTCTTGTCAGCAAAATGCTCCATGACACTTGTCATCACAATGATCCATGCCCTTCTCATCCCAATGCTCGATGAACCCTGTAATCACAATGCTCCATGACGCTTGCCATCACAGTTCTCCATGACCCTTGTCATCACAATGCTCTATGCCTTTGTCAGCAAAATGCTACATGACCTTGTCATCACAATGCTCCATGCGCTTGTCATCACAGTCCTCCATGAACCTTGGGATCACATTGCTTCAGGCCCTTGTCATCACAATGCTCCATTCTTTTGTCAGTACAATGCTCCATGACCCTTGTCATCACAATGCTCCATGCGCTTGTCAGCACAATGTTCCTTGACACATGTCATCACAATGCGCCATGTGCTAGTCATCACAATGCTCCACAACATTGTCATCACAATGCTCCATAAACCTTTTCATCACAATGCTCCATGCACTTCTCATCAAAATGTTCTCTCACCACTGATACCACAATGTTCCATCACTAGTCATCACAATACTCCCTCACCCCTGTCATCTCAATGTTCCATGACACCTGTAATCAGAATGATACATGTCTTATCATCACAATGCTCCATGACCCCTGACATCACAATGTTCCATAACCCCTGTCATCAAAGGCTCCATGACCCTTTCCATCACAATGTTACATAACCACTGTCATCAACATGTTCCATGACACTTTTCATCAAATTGCTCCAAGACCCTGTCATCACAATGCTCCCTGCCATTCTCATCACATTTCACCACGACCTTCTCATCAAAATGCTCCATGATCTTTGTCATCACACACTCCATGACCCTTGGCATCACAATGCTCCATGCCATTGTCATCACAATGCTCCATGAACCCTCTCATCACATTGCTCCATGCCCTTGTCATCACAAAGCTCCATGACGCTTGTCATCACAGTGCTCGATGACCTGCTCATCACAATGCTCCACGCCCTTGTCATTACAATCCTCCGTGAACCATGTATCACAGTGTTCCACGCCCTTTTCATTACAATCCTCCGTGACCCATGTATCACAGTGTTCCGTGCCCTTGTCATCACAATGCTCCATGCCGACTCTCAGCACAATAATCCATGAAAATTTTCAGAACTATGCTCCATGCCCTTGTCATCACGATGCTCCATTACCCCTGTCATAACAATGCTCCATGACCACTGCCATCACAATTTTCCATGGCCGTGTCATCACAAGGCTCCATGACACTTTTCATCACAATGCTCCAAGACCCCTGTAATCACAATGCTCCATGCCCTTGTCATCAAAAAGTTCCATGACTAATGTCATCAGAATGCTCCATGGCCTTCTCATCACAATGCTCCATGCCCCTTTCATCACCATGCTCCATGACCCCTGTAATCAAAATTCTCCATGCCCATTTTCATCAGAATGCTCTATGAGCCTTGTCATCACAAGGCTCCATGGTCTTCTCATCACAATGCTCCAGGACCTTGTCATCACAATGCTCCATTCCCTTGTCATCACTATGCTCCATGACCCCTGACATCACAATGCTCCATGACCACTGTCATCACAACACTCCATGACCCCAGACAACACAATGATCCGGGACTCTTGTCATCAAAATGCTCCATGACACTTGTCATCACAATGATCCATCCCCTTGTCATCCCAAAGCTCCATGACCCCTGTAAACAAAATGCTCCGTGACGCTGGTCATCACATTGCTCCATGGCCCTTGTCAGCACAATGCTCCATGCCTTTGTCAGCAAAATGCTACATGACCTTTTCATCGCAATGCTCGATGAGCTTGTCATCACAATCCTCCCTGAACCTTGGGATCATATTGCTTCATGCCCTTGTCATCACAATTTTCCATGCTCCCTGAAATCAAAATGATCCATGACTTCTGTCATCACAATGCTCCAAACGCTTGTGATCGCAATGTTCCATAACACTTGTCATCACAATGTTCCATGATGACTTTCATCACAATGCTCCATGACCTTTGTCATCACAATGCTCAATACACTTTTCATCACAATGCTCCCTGACACTTGTCACAGAATGATCCATGAAACCTGTCATGAAAAGGCTCCATGCCTTTTTCATCACAATGCTCCATGCCCCTTTCATCACAATGCTCCATGCCATTGTCATCACAATACTCCACAAGATTGGCATCACAATGCTCCATGACCCTTGTCATCACAATGTTCCATGTCCCCTGTCATAACAATGTTCCATGAACCCTGTCATCACAATGCTCCATGCCCATTGTCATTACAGTTCTCCATGATGCTCATCATCACAATTATCCATGGCCTTCTCACAACAATGCTCCACGGTCTTGCCATTACAATGCTCCATGCCCTGATCAACACAATGCTCCATGTCCATTGTCATCACAATTCTCCACGTCCTTGTCATCACAATGCTCCATGACATTTCTCATCACAATGTTACATGCCCTTGTCATCACAATTCTCCATGCAATTGTCATCGCAATGCTCCATGACCGCTGTCATAGCAAGCTCCATGCGCTTGTCATCACAATGCTTCACAAAAGTGTCATCAAAATTCTCAATGGCCCTTGTCATCACAATGCTCCATGCCCTTGTCATCACAATGCTCCATGACCCTTGTCAACACAATGCTCCAAGCCCTTGAAATCACAATGCTCCATTAATTTTGTCATCACAATCCTACATGACACTTGGCATCACATTGCTATATGCCATTGTCCTCACAATGGACCATGACATATGTCATCACAATGCTCCCTGACACCTGTCTTCACAATACTCCATGATCTTGTCATCACAATGCTCCATGCCCTTGTCATCACAATGCACCATGCCCACTGTCATCACAATACTCCATGAAACTTGTCAAACCTATGCTCCATGCCCTTGTCATCACAATGCTCCATTACATTAGTCATCACAATGGACCCTGACATATGTCATCACACTGTTCCATCATTAGTCATTACAATATTCCATCACACCTGTCATCACAATGTTCCATGACCCCAGTCATCACAGTGCTATATGCTCTTATCATCACAATGCTCCTTGACCCCTGCCATCACCATGTTCCACAGCCTTGTCATCACAAGGCTCGTTGACCCTTATCATCTCAATGCTCCAAGACCACTGTAATCACAATGCACCATGCCCATCAGCATAATGCTTCATGCTATTCTCATCACAATAAAATCAAAATGCTCCATGACCTCTGTCATCACATTGCTCCAAACCCTTGTGACCACAATGTTCCATAACATTTGTCATCACACGCCCCATGACGCTCATCATCAAAATTATCCATGGTCTTCTCATCACAATGCTCCATGAACTTTGTCATCAAAATGCTTCATACACTTGTCATCACAATGTTCCCGGACACTTGCCGTCAGTATGCTCCTTGAAACCTGTCATGAAAAGGCTCCATACCATTTTCATCACAATGATCCATGCCCTTTTCATCACAATTCTCCAAGACCCCTGTAACAACAATGAGCCATGCCCTTGTCATCACAAAGCTTCTTGACGCATGTCATCAGAATGCTCCATGGCCTTCTGATTACAATGCTTCATGCCCTTGTCATCACAATGTTACAAGACGCCTGTAATCACAATTCTCCATGCACCTTTCATCAGAATGCTCCATGAGACTTGTCATCACAAAGTTCCATGCTCTTCTCATCACAATGCTCCATGACCTTGTCATCACAGTGCTCCATTCCCTTGTCATCAAAATGCTCCATGACATCTGTCATCCCAATACTCCATGAACATTTTCAGCCCAATGCTCCATGACCTTCTCATCACAATACTCCTTGTCCCCTGTCATCACAATGCTCTGTGACCAGTGTCATCAAAATGCTCGATGACCCCTGCCAACTCAATGATCCGGGACTCTTGTCATTAAAATGCTCCATGACACTTGTCATTACAATGATCTATGCCCTTGTCATCCCAATGCTCAATGAACCCTGTAATCACAATGCTCCGTATCGCTTGTCATCACAGTGCACCGTGAACCTTGTCATCACAATGTTCCATGACTTTGTCAGCAAAATGCTATATGACCTTGCCTTCACAATTCTCCATGTGCTTCTCATCATAATACTCCATTACCATTGTCATCAAAATCCTCCATGAACCTTGGGATCACATTGCTTCATGCCCTTGTCATCACAATGCTCCATGCTCCTTGAAATCAAAATGATCCATGACCACTCTCACCACAACGCTCCATGACCCCTGACAACACAATGATACGGGACTCTTGTCATCAAAATGCTCCATGACACTTGTCATCACAATGATCCATGCCCTTGTCATCTCAGTGCTCCATGACCCTTGTAATTACAATGCTCTGTGACACTTGTCATCACAGTGCTCCATGACATTTGTCATCACAATGCTCCATGTCTTTGTCACCCAAATGCTACATGACCTTGTCATCACAATGCTCCATGCCCTGGTCATCACAATGCTCCATGTCCTTTGTCATCACAATTCTCCACGTCCTTGTCATCACAATGTTCCATGACACTTCTCATCACAATGTTATATGCTATTGTCATCACAATTCTCCATGCACTTTTCATTGCAATGCACCATGACCCCTGTCATAGTAAGCTCCATGCGCTTGTCATCACAATGCTTCACGACCTTGTCATCAAAATTCTCAATGGCCCTTGTCATCACAATGCACCATGCCCTTGTCATCACAATGCTCCATTAACCCTGTTGTAACAATGCTCCATGACCGCTACCATCACAATGTTCCACGGCTTTGTCATTACAGGGCTCCATGACCCTTGTCATCACAATGCTCCAAGACCACTGTAATCAAAATGTTCCATGCCCTTGTCATCACAAAGCTACATAACGGATATCATCAGAATGCTCCATGGCCTTCTCATAACAATGATCCAGGCCCTTGTCATCACAATGACCCAAGACCCTTGTAATCACAATGCTCCATGCCCCTTTTCATCTCAATGCTTCATGAACCCTGTCATCAAAATGCACCATGCCCATCATCATAATGATTCATGCTATTGTCATCAAAATAAAATCAAAATGCTCCATGACCTCTGTCATCACAATGCTCCTAACCCTAGTGATCACAATGTTCCAAAACACTTGTCATCACAACGCCCCATGACGCTCGGCATCACAATTATCCATGGTCTTCTCATCACAACGCTCCATGACCTTTTTCATCACAATGCTCAATACACTTGTCATCACGATGCTCACTGACACTTGCCGTCAGTATGCTCCTTGAACTGTGTCATGACAAGGCTCCATGCCTTTTTCATCACAATTATCCATGCCCTTTTGATCACAGTGTTCCAAGAACCCTGTAATCACAAAGCTCCATGCACTTGTCATCACGAAGCTCCATGACGCATGTCATCAGAAGGCTCCATGGCCTTCTCATCACAATGCTCCATGTCCTTGTCATCACAATGCTCCAAGACCCCTGTAATCACAATGTTCCATGCCCCTTTTCATTAGAATGCTCCATGAGACGTGTAATCACAAGGTTCCATGGTCTTATCATCACAATGCTCCTGGACATTGTCATCACAATGCTCCATTCCCTTGTCATCACAATTCTCCATGCCTTTGTCAGCAAAATGCAACATGACCTTGTCATCACTATGCTCCATGCGCTTGTCATCACAATCCTCCATGAACCTTGGGATCACATTGCTTCATGGCCTTGTCATCACAATGCTCCATGCTCCTTGAAATCAAAATGATCAATGACATCTGTCATCACAATGCCTCAAACCCTTGTGATCACAATTTTCCATAATACTTGTCATTACAACACTCCATGAATCCTGTCATCACAATACTCCATGACCTTTGCCATCACAATGCTCAATACACTTGTCATCACAATGCTCCCTGACACTTGGCGTCAGAATGCTCCTTGAACCCTGTCATGAAAAGGCTCCATCCCTTTTTCATCACAATGCTTCATGCCGTATTCATCACAATGCTCCATGCCATTGTCATCACAATACTCCACAAACTTTTCATCAGAATGTTCCATGAGCCTTTTTATCACAATTCTCCATGGCCCCTGGCATCACAATGTTCCATGACACCCGTCATTACAATGCTCCATGCCTCGTGTCATTACAGTGCTCCTTGACGCTCTTCATCACAATAATCCATGGTCTTCTAATCACAAAACTCCACGGTCTTGCCATCACAATGCTCCATGCCCTGGTAATCACAATGCTCCATGTCCTTTGTCATCACAATTCTCCACATCCTTGTCATCACAATGCTCCATGACACTTCTCATCACAGTGATCCATGCCCTTGTCATCACAATGTTCCATGACCACTGTCAACACAGTGCTACATGACCCCTGACCACACAATGATCCGGGATTCTTGTCATGAAAATGCTCCATGACCCTTGTCATCACAATGATCCATGCCCTTGTCATCCCAGTGCTCCATGACCCCTGTAATCACAATGCTCCGTGACACTTGTCATCACAGTGCTTCATGACATTTGTCATCACAATGCTCCATGCCTTTCTCAGCAAAATGCTACATGACCTTGTCATCACAATGCTCCATGCGCTTGTCATAACAATCCTCCATGAACCTTAGGATCACATTGATTCCTGCCCTTGTCATCAAATGCTCCATGCTCCTTGAAATCAAAATGATCCATGACATTTGTCATCACAATTCTCCAAACCCTTGTGATCACAATGTTCCATAACACTTTTCATCACAACGCTCCATGTGCCTGTCATCACAATACTCCTTGACCTTGTCATCACAATGCTCCATGACCTTTGTCATCACACTGCTCAATACACTTGTCATCACAATGCTACCTGACAATTGTCGTCAGAATGCTCCTTGAACCCTGTCATGAAAAGGCTCCATGACTTTTTCATCACCATGCTCCATGCCCTTTTCATCACAATGCTCCATGCCCACTGTCATCACTGTACTCCCATTGAAACTTGTCAGACCAATGCTCCATGCCCATGCCATCACATTGCTCCATACCCTTGTCATCACAATGCTCTGTGACTCCAATCATCACAATGCTTCATGACCTTTGTCATCACAATGCTCCAAGACACTTGTCATCACAATGCTCCAAACCCTTGTCATCACAATGCTCCATTACCCCTGTCATAACAATGCTCCATGACCCCTGCCATCACAATGTTCCAAGGCCTTGTCATCACAAGGCTCCATGACCCTTGTCATCACAATGCTCCAAGACCCCTGTAATCACAATGCGCCATGCACTTGTCATCACAATGCTCCACAACTTTGTCATCGCAATGCTCCATAAATCTCGTCATCACAATGCTCCTTGCACTTCTCATCAAAATGCTCTCTCACCACTGATATCACAATGTTCCACCACTAGTCATCACAATACTCTCTCACCCCTGTCATCACAATGTTCCATGACCCCTGTCATCACAATGCTCCATGACCTTGTCATCACAGTGCTCCATGCCCACTCTCATCACAATAATCCATGCAACTTCTCAGACCAATGGTTCTTGGCCTTGTCCTCACAATGCTCCATTACAACTGTCATAACAATGCTCCATGATACCTGCCATCAGAATGTTCCACGGCCTTGTCATCACAAGGCTCCATGACCCTTGTCATCACAATTCTCCAAGACTACTATAATTACAATGCTCCATGCCCTTGTCATCACAAAGCTCCATGACCCCTGTCATCACAATACTCCATGAACGCTTTCAGCCAAATTCTCCATGACCTTCTCATCACAATGCTCCATAACACCTGTCATCACAACACTCCATGACCCCTGACAACACAGTGATCCGGGACTCTTGTCAGCAAAATGCTCCATGACACTTGTCATCACAATGATCCATGCCCTTCTCATCCCAATGCTCGATGAACCCTGTAATCACAATGCTCCATGACGCTTGCCATCACAGTTCTCCATGACCCTTGTCATCACAATGCTCTATGCCTTTGTCAGCAAAATGCTACATGACCTTGTCATCACAATGCTCCATGCGCTTGTCATCACAGTCCTCCATGAACCTTGGGATCACATTGCTTCAGGCCCTTGTCATCACAATGCTCCATTCTTTTGTCAGTACAATGCTCCATGACCCTTGTCATCACAATGCTCCATGCGCTTGTCAGCACAATGTTCCTTGACACATGTCATCACAATGCGCCATGTGCTAGTCATCACAATGCTCCACAACATTGTCATCACAATGCTCCATAAACCTTTTCATCACAATGCTCCATGCACTTCTCATCAAAATGTTCTCTCACCACTGATACCACAATGTTCCATCACTAGTCATCACAATACTCCCTCACCCCTGTCATCTCAATGTTCCATGACACCTGTAATCAGAATGATACATGTCTTATCATCACAATGCTCCATGACCCCTGACATCACAATGTTCCATAACCCCTGTCATCAAAGGCTCCATGACCCTTTCCATCACAATGTTACATAACCACTGTCATCAACATGTTCCATGACACTTTTCATCAAATTGCTCCAAGACCCTGTCATCACAATGCTCCCTGCCATTCTCATCACATTTCACCACGACCTTCTCATCAAAATGCTCCATGATCTTTGTCATCACACACTCCATGACCCTTGGCATCACAATGCTCCATGCCATTGTCATCACAATGCTCCATGAACCCTCTCATCACATTGCTCCATGCCCTTGTCATCACAAAGCTCCATGACGCTTGTCATCACAGTGCTCGATGACCTGCTCATCACAATGCTCCACGCCCTTGTCATTACAATCCTCCGTGAACCATGTATCACAGTGTTCCACGCCCTTTTCATTACAATCCTCCGTGACCCATGTATCACAGTGTTCCGTGCCCTTGTCATCACAATGCTCCATGCCGACTCTCAGCACAATAATCCATGAAAATTTTCAGAACTATGCTCCATGCCCTTGTCATCACGATGCTCCATTACCCCTGTCATAACAATGCTCCATGACCACTGCCATCACAATTTTCCATGGCCGTGTCATCACAAGGCTCCATGACACTTTTCATCACAATGCTCCAAGACCCCTGTAATCACAATGCTCCATGCCCTTGTCATCAAAAAGTTCCATGACTAATGTCATCAGAATGCTCCATGGCCTTCTCATCACAATGCTCCATGCCCCTTTCATCACCATGCTCCATGACCCCTGTAATCAAAATTCTCCATGCCCATTTTCATCAGAATGCTCTATGAGCCTTGTCATCACAAGGCTCCATGGTCTTCTCATCACAATGCTCCAGGACCTTGTCATCACAATGCTCCATTCCCTTGTCATCACTATGCTCCATGACCCCTGACATCACAATGCTCCATGACCACTGTCATCACAACACTCCATGACCCCAGACAACACAATGATCCGGGACTCTTGTCATCAAAATGCTCCATGACACTTGTCATCACAATGATCCATCCCCTTGTCATCCCAAAGCTCCATGACCCCTGTAAACAAAATGCTCCGTGACGCTGGTCATCACATTGCTCCATGGCCCTTGTCAGCACAATGCTCCATGCCTTTGTCAGCAAAATGCTACATGACCTTTTCATCGCAATGCTCGATGAGCTTGTCATCACAATCCTCCCTGAACCTTGGGATCATATTGCTTCATGCCCTTGTCATCACAATTTTCCATGCTCCCTGAAATCAAAATGATCCATGACTTCTGTCATCACAATGCTCCAAACGCTTGTGATCGCAATGTTCCATAACACTTGTCATCACAATGTTCCATGATGACTTTCATCACAATGCTCCATGACCTTTGTCATCACAATGCTCAATACACTTTTCATCACAATGCTCCCTGACACTTGTCACAGAATGATCCATGAAACCTGTCATGAAAAGGCTCCATGCCTTTTTCATCACAATGCTCCATGCCCCTTTCATCACAATGCTCCATGCCATTGTCATCACAATACTCCACAAGATTGGCATCACAATGCTCCATGACCCTTGTCATCACAATGTTCCATGTCCCCTGTCATAACAATGTTCCATGAACCCTGTCATCACAATGCTCCATGCCCATTGTCATTACAGTTCTCCATGATGCTCATCATCACAATTATCCATGGCCTTCTCACAACAATGCTCCACGGTCTTGCCATTACAATGCTCCATGCCCTGATCAACACAATGCTCCATGTCCATTGTCATCACAATTCTCCACGTCCTTGTCATCACAATGCTCCATGACATTTCTCATCACAATGTTACATGCCCTTGTCATCACAATTCTCCATGCAATTGTCATCGCAATGCTCCATGACCGCTGTCATAGCAAGCTCCATGCGCTTGTCATCACAATGCTTCACAAAAGTGTCATCAAAATTCTCAATGGCCCTTGTCATCACAATGCTCCATGCCCTTGTCATCACAATGCTCCATGACCCTTGTCAACACAATGCTCCAAGCCCTTGAAATCACAATGCTCCATTAATTTTGTCATCACAATCCTACATGACACTTGGCATCACATTGCTATATGCCATTGTCCTCACAATGGACCATGACATATGTCATCACAATGCTCCCTGACACCTGTCTTCACAATACTCCATGATCTTGTCATCACAATGCTCCATGCCCTTGTCATCACAATGCACCATGCCCACTGTCATCACAATACTCCATGAAACTTGTCAAACCTATGCTCCATGCCCTTGTCATCACAATGCTCCATGACCCCTGTCATCACAATGTTCCATGGCCTTGTCATCACAAGGCTCCATTACTCTTGTATTCACCATGCTCCAAGAATCCTGTAATCACAATGCTCCATGCCCTTCTCATCACTAAGCTCCAAGACGGATGTCATCAGAATTCTCCATGGCCTTCTCATCACAATGCTCCATGCCCTTGCCATCACAATGCACCAAGACCCCTGTAATCACAATGCTCCATGCCCCTTTTCATCTCAATGCTCCATGAACCCTGTCATCACAGTGCACGATGCTCATCATCATAATGCTTCATGCCATTGTCATCACAATGAAATCAAAATGCTCCATGACCTCTGTCATCACAATGCTCCAAACCCTTGTGATCACAATGTTCCCAAACACTTGTCATCACAACGCCCCATGACGCTCGTCATCACAGTTATCCATGGTCTTCTCATCACAATGGTCCATGACCTTTGTCATCACAATGCTCAGTACACTTGTCATCACAATGCTCCCTGACACTTGTCGTCAGTATGCTTCTTGAACACTGTCATGACAAGGCTTCATGTCTTTTTCATCACAATGATCCATGCCCTTTTCACCTCAAAGCTCCAAGAGACCTGTAATCACAATGCTCCATGCATTTGTCATCACAAAGCTCCATGACGCATGTCATCAGAATGCTCCATGGCCTTCTCATCACAATGCTCCATGCCCTTGTCATCACAATGCTCCATGACCCCTGTAATCAAAATGTTCCATGCCCATTTTCATCAGAATGCTCCATGAGACTTTTCTTCACAAGGCTCCATGGTTTTCTCATCACTATGCTCCAGGACCTTGTCATCACAATGCTCCTTTCCCTTGTCATCACAATGCTCCATGACTACTGTCATCACAATACTCCATGAATATTTTCATCCCAATGCTCCATGATTTTCTCATCACAACGCTCCATGACCCCGTCATCACAACGCTCCATGACCCCTGACAACACAATGACCCGGAACTCTTGTCATCAAAATGCTACATGAAAATTGTCATCACAATGATCCATGCCCTTTTCATCCCAATGCTCCAGGAACATGAGGTTTAAGGCTAGGGCTCAGTGCTTGGTTCAGGATTAGAGGTCAGAGCAATATGGTTGGGGGGCTCCCTCTTTCCCAGGTTTCTCCTTACTCCCACCTCTTCTCTGTGGTCCTAAGTCTACTGGAGTGGGAAAGATAGGACACAGCTGGTCCCCCAGATTCCCTGAGGACAATGGCAAGTAGCAGGGTAAGACTGGGGAAGATCTCACCAAGGTCTCCATAGGACTATCACAGTGACGGCATATCCCTCATCTGAGACCTACTCCTCTCTTCGACAAGCAGGGCTAGAGGGAAAGTTCTTTGAAAGCAGGTCCATCTCCATATCACCCATCTCAGGACTCTAGGGCTTCAACCTCCTGGCCCAGCCAGTACTGTCCCTCTCCCCCATTATTTTCCTGTGCCCCAAACTGAGTCAGAGAATTATCGATAGCATGAGGGGAACCTGGCTTAGAACAACCCCTTCTGCCATGCCTTCCCTATCCTGGGAATTGAGAGGGGATTTCTGAGGAGAGGGGCTGGTGAGCTGCCAGGGACACAAGGAAACTAGAGATGAGGGAGGGGAGCAAGTGTTTCCCACACCTGATGAGAGGGATCCAAGAGACAGAGACCAGAGGAGGAGACCTCTCAGGAGACACCAATTGTAGAGTGCTGTCCCTTTAACTTAATTCTGTGGCGCCCTCCCCGGTGCTGGGGCCAGTCCCTAACTGAAAGCAGACCCACTAGGAGTCCCTGACCCTTCATCACTTCAGTTGCTAGTCGATTTCAGCCCAACTCGGTGACAAGACAGAAAGGAAAGGTAGGGAGCAGTGGCCCTTGGGTTCTCCTAGGGAGGTTACACTTCGGGGGGCTGATGCCAAGTATCTATGTACCTTTTTATTTTTATCTTTTGGCTGCACCGCGCGGCATGCGGTATCTTAATTCCCCAGCCAGGGATAGAACACATACCCCCTGCAGTGGGAGCATGGAGTCTTATCCACTGGACCATCAGGGAAGTCCCTGATGCCCAGTATCTTTCAACTCAGGATCCAACTGAAGGAGCCAGAAGCTGGGGTGTTAACTGTAGGAAAGACCTCCAATAGTTCTCAGTCATTCCCCTATGGCAGGCCAAGGGTGGCAGCTTCTAGGAATCTTTTCCTCCTCTCACAGCCTACTTCCTACAACTATGGGCTTGAAATATTTTCGATCCACTCCCAGGAGGAGAAGATGCTTCAGGCACCAGGCAAAGTCCTGTCTAGGAGGAAGGTGGCAGCAGAGTGCTGGGATTGTGAGGATTTATGGACGTGGGGACAAGGCTGGGAGGAAGATAAAGCCAGGATTATTGAGCTCCCTCCATACAGGCCACTCACAGAGACGAGTGTGTGTGTGGTGGGGCGGGGGGCTTAGGTGGTGGAAGGCAATCACTGGTAGTAAGGGGAGGCCTGACTCTGATGAGGGGCCCTTAGGAATAATGGGAGCCTGGACACGGATGGACACCTTATCAGGGAGAGAGTCCCTGTCGATATGGAAACAGCCGGCATGGAGAATGGCTCCCAGCCCGAATGGCAGCAGCGGCGGCAGAATCAGGAGGGCAGGACGGTGGCTTCGGTTTAAATCTTTAACTCACCAGCTGGCTAGGCAGCGGCAGCAGGGGTGCGGTGGGGGATGTTGCAACCGGAGCCCTGGAGAGCAGTGCCCAGTCCGCTTGACAAACAGCTCATCAGGCCCCGCAGAAGCTCCAGCTTCTGCTCCTGAGGGTGCGCTGAGCTGTGTGGGGACCCGACACAGGCATGAGGCAGGGCAGGGGCTCCCGGCTTCCCCGCGACCGGTTCTCCCGGACTGAGCCTCGTCCATGCCCTGGGCGGGTGCGCGGTATCCCAAGCCCTTCGCCTCCGCTCCCTCCACCACATGTGCAGCCAGGGGAAAAAGTAGAAACAGCCCCTGCAGATCCTGGAAAGAGAAGGCAGAGCAGGGCGGGGCGGGGCGGGGCTGACTCCACTGACACCGCCCCTTGGACGCTTCTACCCTCTCGTGGAAGGCTCCGCCCTTTTAGAGGCGGTTAGAGGCGGTTTACAGGCGGTTTACAGGCGGTCTTTAGAGGCTCCGCCCTTTTAGAGGCGGTTAGAGGCGGTTAGAGGCGGTTTACAGGCGCTTTACAGGTGGTTTTTAGAGGCGGTTCCTCCAGTCCACGCCCCCTAAGAGGCCCCTCCCCTCCCACTTCTCCCGCCCCAGAGAACTCGCGCCCTCCCCGCCCCTTCCCCACCAACCGGGAGCGGCTAGGTTCCTCCTCCGCAGAACCCCGCCTCCACTCACGCCTCCTCCTCCTCCTCCTCAGCTTCCTGCATCACCTTGTATCTCCTCAATCCCGACATGTCCTGGGTTCCCAACGTCTCCTGGTGAGCAGCATGATTGGATCAAGGATTCCCCAAATCCTTGGGAGGATCCCCTTCTCTGTCATTCTCTGGACCAGTCTGACTTGTTCTCAGATAATATGAGACAGGTGCCCCCGGGAAGACTCAGTTGCCACATTGGGACAGGGTTGGATTGAAGATTTGGGAGGCACTAGTCGTTAAGGGATTGGGTGGTAGGGCCTCTCGGGGGCATGGGGCATTTAGGGGGTTAGAGCCAAAGGCCTTCGAGGTCATGGGGCTGGGATATTTGGGGTCCCGCGTGAGGATTTTTGGGGATTGTGGTCACCCGGATGGGGGTTGAGGGTTCGGCACAGCCTAAATGCCCACCCTCTCAGGCTCCACCCTGGAAACACGCTGGTGCATTAGGTCACAAAGACAGCATCACGCACTAGGGGTGGGGCTTACCTATTACCAGGAAGGGGCGGAGCCAGGGCATTTCTTCAGAGGAGGGGTAGTCCAGAAGGTGGAGCCAGAGCCTATCAATGAAGAGGTGGAGTTAGGGTTTGTTACAAAGAGGCAGGGCACGGACCCTCTTTTATAAGGATGGAGTCAGACTTCAGAGCTGCACCCTGGGAAGACGGAGACCTCAGCACCAGGCAGCAAGAAAAGAGCTTTGGGACACTGTCCAGTACTGTTTTGCCAATCCCCTCTCCTCTGTCTTCCTGGCTTCTGCTCCGACAATTACCTTTCTTGTCTGCCCCATTCTGTTTGTACGATTCTGGGCAGAGGAGGAATAGGGCTCCAGAGAGGGCCCAGTCTAGACAGGCCAGGCTATGGGAACACTTGTTGGCTGAGTGGCCTTGGCCAAGTCACTTCATGGTTAGAGGGTCACAGCCCTTCCTCTCTGAGCTGAGACCTCCTTTCATGTGATTTTTGTTCCGGCAGTCACTAATCAACAAATATCTATCGAGTGACTACTAGGTGCCGGGTGATGTGCTTGGGCATGAGGATACAGCAGAGAAGACAGGCACAGACTCTGCCCTCAGAGAGCTTGTCATCTGGGTTGGACAGGGCAGGGGAATCAAAAGAGACAATAAGATCACTACAATAGACGAAGCTGACTGGCTGGGGGCCGTGGAGGGTGCTTTGGCAAAACCAAGAAAGAGCAATTAACCCAGTGTGGGAGGTTGGAAATAGCTGCCCTATTTGGTCTGGGGAGGGGGGAAGGGAGCCCTGTGGCTGGACGGTATGGGAGAGAATGACCAGAAATGAGTGAAATAAAAGTTCCCTCAGGCTGAAGTGTGGAGAATGGATTCACCTATCCTCTTCCCACCATTCCACACTCTTTTCCCCTCTCATACCTATCTTCCCCTGCCTGGGCTACATACAGACAGGTGACAGACAGATCCACGGATACCAGTGGGAAGCATTGCAGTCTGGGCATGGAGAAGCTGTGCTTCCACCGCACTCACCCTCACTTACACTCACACTCACAGTGACACTCCTGCCCTGCTGCAGCTGGGTCAAGTCTGGTGCACGGGAAGAGGAGGCCTGGTCCCCAGGGCTTCAGTAATTCACATCCCTCCACTCAGATGCAGGGCTCTGTCTGTTGTATACTAAACAATTTGGCTTTTGTCCCTGGTTCCTGAGAGGGAGACTCTAAATCTTTGGAATACCTCAAGTAATACGAGTGTCTTTGTTATCTATGAGTCCCTCGGCTCACACCTGAGTTGATGCTAAGAGATGAGGTGACTTGGGCTGAGGCCTGGTCAGCAGAAAGACCAACCATATCATTGCAGAATTGGGGTTTTGAGCCAATCCGTCAGAGGAGATCGAGTCATGTTGCCAACAATTCATTCCTGCCTATGTATGAAATCTCAGTAAAAACTCTGTACACCAAAGCTCATGGAACTTCCTGGTTGGTGAACATATTGATGTACTGGGAGGGTGACATGCCCTTTGTGTCTCCATGGGGAGAGAGCATGGGAGCTCTGCACTGAGACCCTCCTTGTGTGTCTTTTCATTTGGATGTTCCTGATATATGTACTTTATAAAGAAACTAGTTGTCAGGATAGCACTTCCGAGTTGTGTGAGTCATTCTAGTGAACCATTGGACCTGAGGGGGGTTTGAAGACCTCTGGACTTGTAGCTAGTTAGGCAGAAATGCAGGTGTCCTGGGGACCCCACTTGTGACTGGCAGCTCAAGTGGAGGCAGGCTTGTTGGGACTGTGCCCTTAAACCTGTGGAGTCTAACACTAGCTCTGGGTAGTTAGTGTCTGCATTGAATTGCAGTACATGAGTTGGCAGCAGAATACCTTTCCACTGAGTGCACTCCCCACTGTCTCCATCTATCTGGAACCTTTTCTCCCTTTCATAACTCCTTAGTAGCCTCCCTGTCCCCATTTCCCACTCTTTGTCTTTAGCTCTGAGAACCTCAGCACTCAACATTTTGGACAAGGGAAGTGGGTTGCATTGTCCCTGTTAGGGGAAGGTTTGCAGTGTCGTCCCCTTGAAGGCATTTGAACATGAGTTTTAAGGCTAGGGGTCAGAGTTTGGTTCTGGGTTAGAGGTCAGAGCAATATGGTGGGGGGAGGGCTCCCTCTTTCCCAGGTTTCTCCTAACTCCTACCTCTTCTCTGTGGTCCTAAGACTACTGGAGTGGGAAAGATGGGACCCAGCTGGTCCCCCAGATTCCCTGAGGACAATGGCAAGTAGCAGGGTAAGACTGGGGAAGATCTCCTCCCAGGTCTCCATAGGCCTATCACAGTGACTACACATCCCTCATCTGAGACCTACTCCTCTCTTCGACAAGCAGGGCTAAAGGGAAAGTTCTTTGGAAGCAGGTCCAGCTCCCATATCTCACATCTCAGGACTCTAGGGCTTCACTCTCCTGGCCCAGCCGGTACTGTCCCTCTCCCCCATTATTTTCCTGTGCCCCAAACTGAGTCAGAGAATTATCGATAACATGAGGGGAACCTGGCTTAGAACACCCCCTTCTGCCATGCCTTCCCTATCCTGGGGATTGAGAGGGGATTTCTGAGGAGAGGGGCTGGTTAGTTCCCAGGGACACAAGGAAACTAGAGATGAGGGAGGGGAGCAAGTGTTTAACCCACCTGATGAGAGGGACCCAAGAGACAGAGACCAGAGGA
This sequence comes from Mesoplodon mirus, assembly GCF_964341445.2. Lineage (NCBI taxonomy): Eukaryota > Metazoa > Chordata > Mammalia > Artiodactyla > Ziphiidae > Mesoplodon > Mesoplodon mirus. The sequence goes on from NW_028294553.1 coordinate 39,058, forward strand.
GGAGACCTCTCAGGAGTCACCAATTGTAGAGTGCTGTCCCTTTCCCGTTCCCAGCCCTAGAGCATATGATGTGACAAACTTAACTGTGACCCCTTTATTTTCTGCCTTATCTTTCCATCATCCATCCATCCATTTATCAATTGATCGATCCGTCCATCTATGTGTCCATATGTCTCCCCATCTTTGTCTCTTCATTGGTCCATTCTCCCATCTTTACTTTCATCTGTGTTTTCACATCTTTCTTTTCATTTATTCATCTGTATGTTTAACCATTAGCTGTGTATTTAATGCATCCATTCATCTATTTATCAGTTACGGTAATAATGAACATTTGTTGATACTTAAGTGCCATGCACCATGCTAAGAGCTCTAAAATCATTTTCTCATGACAAATATATGAAGTAGAATGCTGTGAGTGATGTTTTTGTTCATGCAGACACTTTTTTATACTCCTTTTCCTGCTTCCTTTAGGGAAGTTCTCTCTCACTTCACGTGGTCTTTGTGGCTATGTTCACAGTAGTGATCTATTCAGAGTACTCCATTCCCTGGGCACTGTAATATATTGAAGAACTGAGTATGTGTCACAAGCACAGTTCAAAGCTTTTCATGAGCTTTGATGTTAGGAGAAAGAGGCCCTGCGTTTTGGATCACTCACTATACAAATGTGGACTTAAGGCTTCCAGTGGTCATATTTTCTGCTGCTAGAAGATCACCTGTCTATAACCGGAATGAAGCCTCCACATAAAAAAAAAATAGAGATAATTCGGGGCTTCCCTGGTGGTGCAGTGGTTGAGAGTCCACCTGACGATGCAGGGGACGTGGGTTCGTGCCCCGGTCCGGGAAGATCCCACATGCCGCAGAGCAGCTGGGCCCATGAGCCCTGGCCACTGAGCCTGGGCGTCCGGAGCCTGTGCGCCACAATGGGAGAGGCCACAGCAGTGAGAGGCCTGCTTGCCACCAAAAAAATATTAGAGAGAAGTCAAGTTAAAAGATGGAGATAACATAATTTGATTCCCTGAGTCCAACCAGTGCTGAAGTAGACCAAATCTTAATCTAGTTATGTGATATGACAAATTTAACTTTTTGCTTAAGCTACTTTAAGTTGGGTTTTTTTCACTCGCAATAGAAAGAGCCCTAGATAATGATCATTGTATTATTATCCCCATTTTACAGATGAGGAAACTAATATCCAGAAAGATTAATTTACCCCATGTTTCACCGCTTATAAATGGCAGAACATTGGTACATATTTGGAGCAAAACTCTGACATATTACCCATATATGTCTGTCCATCTGTTGGTTCAGTCCATCCATCTATCCATCCATCCCAGTTATTTATTTATCTGACCATCCTTCAATGCCAAGGCACCAAAGGCAATAAGACTTGCCAACTCCAATTTGAGGCTGGGTTTGGATCAGAGGTTAGCAAACTTTTGTGTTAAAGGTTCAGCTAGGAAATAAGGTTTTGCAGGCCATACTGTCTCTGTAGTCACTTGTCAGCTTTGCTGTTGTAGCCCCAAAGCAGCCATAGACAATATGTAAATGAACAGGCATGGCTATAGTCCAATAAAGTTTTATTTACAAAAACAGGCAGCAGGCTGGCTGGGCCATAGTTTGCCAATCACTGATCTGGATCAGTGGGGAAAACATATACGTTCTGTCATTGTTGGGAACATGAGTAGGGAATGGAAACGTATATTCCTTGCATTTGCCATTAGTAATGTAGTGGAAACAACAGGGTTTTTATACTCAAAGTCTTGTATTTGAATCCGGTTTTAGAACCCTGGACAGTCGAGGGAACAGGATCTGTAAAATGGGAATAATATGTATCTTGTGAGGTGGTCCATGTGCCTGACACACAGTGGGTGCATTCAGTGGTGGTTAGGTCCATCCCCTTTTCTCATTCATCACCTCCCATATATTACCAGCATCAGGAGGCCTCTCTCTTTTTAGGGTGTCCTGGGATGCAGTGAGGATAGTTCAATCTGGCTTTCTGAGTTCAGGAGCCCAACTTCTAAGAATGTGCTTTCATACAAGTTATATAGATTAAGCTCTTGCAAACTCCAAATTTCTCTTTTTAGTAGCTCTACCCCAACTCTTGTCCATACTGTTCCACAACTGTAACCACTCCAGTGCCCAGCAAAACAAAAGGCTCTCTAGTCAACAGGCCCCATTAGACTGAGAGGCAGTTTAGGTACCTTCTTTTATCAAGTCCACCATTCATGATATTACCCTGTTCCCCAGGTGGCTTTTTAACCTATTTATTCCAAACAAATACTCTTCTCTGGGAGGAAGGATTGTGTCCATATGTGTCTTTGTGTCTGTGTGCCCATGACGGTTTGTGTGTAATTGTGTATGTGTGTCTATATGTCTCCTTGTGTCCGTACTGTGATTATATGCTTAACTGTCTGTGGTGTGTCCTTGGTAGATGCGAGTGATTGGCTGTGTGATTGATTATATGCCTGTGTATGTGTGCGTGGGTATGGACGTATGTAAGTGGGTAAGGGTGTCCCCACTTTTGTGCTTGTGTGTATATGTGTGTTCTGTTTAATCCATCCCATTGTGGCTCTCAACCTCAGAAGGCCTGCAGGGGGCATCCAGTGCACAGGGAAAGCGGATGCGAGTCCCCTGGCCTGTGCTCCAACCTCATGGGGCCTGCAGAGGGCATATAGTGTCTAGAGAAAAATAGATTGTGTGGCCTGTGGAAGTGGGGCTCTGGTCTGAGGAGCCTGGGCTCTCTTATTCCAGAAAGGAGCTGGAAATGAGCAAGAAGCCTGATGACTCAGCTTCTGAAAGTCCCTGATCCTAGGAGGGGGTCTGCTTCACCCCGCAAATCCTTCTCCAAACCCTCTGTCCACATCCAGAGGTTCCTGACCCAGCCTGCAGGGCAGAGCTTGTCCCTTTAGTCCAAGTGTGGGTAGGATATTGCACAGCACTTCTGGAGGTGACTGGACATCAGGATGGGGGGAAGTCTTGAGCAATAGTACACCCTCCTTCTCTGCCTCCTGCCCTCAGCATCTTGAAGGACTGCCTCAGTCACTGCCAGGATTTCCTGAACACCCCCTCTCTTTCATTTTCTGCAGTTTGGGCCACTCTGGGCCCCAGGATTTCTGGGCCTGGACTGAGCCTTCTCAGGAGACGTGCAGGAAACAAGGGCCTCTGAAACCAAGCAGAAGGTGACCTGTGTCACTGGTGATGAGCCTGGTGGGTAGGGTGGCCAGAGGGAAGGCAAGGGAGGCTCCATGTAACAGGGAGCTCTGCAGAGCCTTGAGGATGGGTGAGGCAGGAAGTAGGACATTCCAGGTGGAATGAACAGCAAGCACAGAGGCTCAGGAGGGACAGGGCTTTGTGATTAATCCTGATGTGGGTGAGGCAGCGGAAGGCAAGTGGTGTGAGAAACTATGTATGTGGGGGTAATCCCTGGGTACTTGGGGCACCTCCTAGTGATGCCATGCCCAGTGGTCAAAGTTCATGGAAGACCCCTGTAACCTTAATCAGGCAGGACCATCAGGGACCAGTATTCCCTAGGCATGAAGGTTTGGGTCCCTTAGCAGGCATAGAATGTCAACCAGCTGAAGTGCCAGTTGGAGGTAAAGGGAATGAATCATAGAGGAAGTGTGGCAAACAGAATTTAAGATTCCTCCCTCCTGGTGTACATATCCTGTATAATCTCGCTTTGAGGGGATCCCCTTGGCCTCCTGGCCTGTGAATATGATGGGATATCAGTGATGTGGTTAGGTTATGCTATATGGCAAAAATGAAGGGGCTTTGCAGATGTAATTAAGGACGCAAAATCAGTTGACTTTGAGTTAGTTGAAAGGGAGATTACCCTGGGTGGGCCTGACCTAATCAGGCGAGCCTTTTAAAATAGTGTCTAGGGCTAAGAAATAAAAAGCAGCAGCAGGGAGGAAGATGGTGGAAGAGTAAGACACGGAGATCACCTTCCTCCCCACAGATACATCAGAAATTCATCTACACGTGGAACAACTCCTACAGAACACCTACTGAACGATGACAGAAGACCTCAGACCCCCCAAAAGGCAAGAAACTCCCCACATACCTGGGTAGGGCAAAAGAAAAAAGAATAAACAGAAACAAAAAGGATAGGGAAGGGACCTGCACCAGTGGGAGGGAGCCGTGAAGGAGGAAAGGTTCCACACACTAGAAGCCCCTTCACGGGCAGAGACTGCGGGTGGCAGAGGGGGAAAGCTTCGGAGTAGCGGAGGAGATCACAGCAACAGGGGTGTGGAGGGCAAAGCGGAGAGATTCTGGCACAGAGGATCAGTGCCCTCAGGCACACACCAGCCCGAGAGGCTTGTCTGCTCGGCCGCCGGGGCAGGTGGGGCTGGGAGCTGAGGCTCGGGTATCGGGTTTCAGTCGGAGCGCAGGGAGAGGACTGGGGCTGCCAAAGAGGCAAGAGACTTTTTCTTCCCTTTTGTTTCCTGGTGCACAAGGAGAGGGCATTAAGAGCGCTGCTTAAAGAAACTCCAGAGACAGACGCGAGCCATGGCTAAAGGCACGGACACCGGAGATGGGCGTGGGATGCTGGGGTTCCTGCTGCCACCACCACAAGGCCTGTGTGGGAGCGTAGGTCACTGTCCACCCCGCCTTCCGGGGAGGCTGTGCAGCCCGCCACTGCTGGGGTTCCGGGACCCAGGGATGGCCTCCCCGGGAAAGCGCATGGAGCACATTGGGCTGGTGCAACCACAGGCCTGCCTCTGCTGCCGCAGGCCCACCCCGCACTGCGTGCCCCTCCCTCCCCTCTGCCTGAGTGAGCCAGAGCCCCCGAATCAGCGGCTCCTTTAAACCCGTCCTGTCTGAGCGAAGCTTTTTTCATTCACTTTTTCTCCCTTTTATTCTGAGCCGTGTGGATGAAAGGCTCTTGGTGCTCCAGCCAGGCGTAAGTGCTGTGCCTCTAAGGTAGGAGAGCCAAATTCAGGACACTGTTCCACAAGAGACCTCCCAGCTCCATGTAATATCAAATGGCGAAAATCTCCCAGAGATCTCCATCTCAACACCAAGACCCAGCTCCATTCAACGACCAGCAAGCTACAGTGCTGGACACCCAATGCCGGGGTCAACAATATTATGACAGTTGACAACTAACCTTTTGGTGGTGAGCACACTGTAGTTTATATAAATGTCAAAATATAATATTATACACATGAACCTTATGTGTTATAAACCCATGAAAATATAAATAAATAAAAATTTAATAAATAAATTTACTTTCATTAACTTATGAAACAGCAACATACTTTGCCCAATTTACTTAGCTTCAGAATTTTCATTTGTACAGTTTGAACCAGAAGAAGTATCTTTATTGGTTTATTTTTTTTCTAAAATTCTAAGACTAAATTGTTATTACAATGTCTTCAAAAAGTTATTAATAGAATGCTTTCATAATTATCTCACGTAAATATTTAGGTAAATAGCTATGTAATAGCTGAATTTTCTCAAACTGTTAAAATATTATTTCTAAAGGTATATTTCAGGTTAAGAAGGATTAAGCTGCAGAGATATAACGTTTAATGATATTTCTCAAGTGATAAGAACTTACTAGCAGAAGCATGTAATATATTAGTACCCTCATTATGAAGTTCCGATTCTCCAGCAGAAAATGCTCAGGGCATATGTGAGTGATGATATTTTTTTTTCTATGCCTATATTCCTATAGCATTTCTTATCATGATGTCATTGTGTAACTGCATTTAAAGTGGGCTCTTAGGGACTTCCCTGGTGGCGCAGTGGTTAAGAATCTGCCTGTCAATGCGGGGGACACAGGTTCGAGCCCTGGTCCGGGAGGATCCCACATGCCATGGAGCAACTAAGCCCATGCACCACAACTACTGAGCCCGTGTGCCACAACTAGTGATGCCCACGTGCCTAGAGCCCGTGCTCTGCAACAAGAGAAGGCACCGCAATGAGAAGCCCGCGCACCGCAATGAAGAGTAGCCCCCACTCCCCGCAACTAGAGAAAGTCCACGTGCAGCAACAAAGTTCCAACACAGCCAAAAATAAATAAATTTAAAAAAAAGATGGTTATTTAATCAATCAATCAATCAATCAATAAAGTGTGCTCTTAAGCATTTGCCAGTTAAAGAAACTCAACCTAAAGGCCCAAAGACCCCATCTGAGTTTGCTAAGTGATGCAGTGTTAATAAAACTGTGGCTCATTGGAATCTAGTGTGTTACAGGATTTTTTGCACACTTAGCTCTTCAACTGATTTGGTTTGGATTCTAGTCAAATTACTTGGTACCTTGGTTAAGTGGGCTTGGGAAAAATACCTGATGTATACAACCACTTCCTGTGGAGCTAATAGCTATGTGTTTGCTAAGAATATTGTGAGAAGAAAAGATCAGTGAGCAAAGAAAACTGGATTTCCTTAAAAGCACTGAACTGTAACATGTATGTAAAGACTGGGTAATTACTGGGCAGAAACAGGCCTGCCAGTAAAAGCCAACTATATGCAGCTCCCTTCTTTTGCTGAAAATCTGTCCTAGTTTCATGTTAAATTACATATTAAAAGAATACTACATTTTTCTATAATGATGTTTTTATAATATAGAGGGTATGTTTCTGACCAAAGACTCTACATCCACGATATATGATAAAAGCAAAGGTATAATGATAAAATATCATACTCAACTCATTTAAGTAGTAAAGTATATTCTAAACCTCATAATGGACAAATATAGTCACTCTGAGGTGGTTCTATAAGTCTCTAATATATTTTAAAAAGGTATATATCATGTTCAAACGAATTTCTACTATATCTTAAATTATAACTATATAAAATGAACACATTAACTTTAATGACCACTTATTTACACTAATATAAGTCTGCTCCCCAACAAGAAAGTTGTACATATGTATATGGGTGTTTGTATGAGTTAGGTAACTGGCATCTTTTAAAAAAACTGTTCAAGAAAGTTTGAAGTAATGAATTTTCATGTAGCATGAGGAGGTAATCAAAATCATTCTCCCATATTTCCTTAATTCTATGGTACCTTATGTTGTATATGTCCTTAAGTTAGGGAAACTTTTTTTGGAAATAAAAAGCAAGTACACCAAATGCGCACATTAGAAGGAAAATTCTGGTTTTATAAATTTTATGATGAAGAAAGAAAATGGAATACATAGTTTTATTTACCTTAGAATTAAATTTGAATTTAAGCTTAATTTCTACAGTAACCTTTAGAAATTTTTATTATGCGGTCTTTCTTGATGATAATTTGTAATTTGCTATGATTGATTTAGAATTTCCAAATTTCCATCCATTTTTAGAATTCAAAACTTTGGCTAAAACCATCAATTATTTGAAATCCTCACTCAATCTAGACTGTGCCTGAGGCCAGTACCTGAGCTGATCCTCTAGAGAGCTTCATGGAGAGTATAATAAGGGGAGCCCTTGTTGAGTAATTTATAATTGATTAACATCATCATGAATTGCTCCCAACTTTATTCATGATTCTGAACACTTGAGATATTTGAAATACTAAAAGAATGAGTATAAAGCTATTAGGACAAGTGGATACTTGAGCCTACTCACAGTCTCTTTGAGGCAGAGGCTCATTTTGTGCATAAGTGTAAAGAAATATATTTTTGGAAAAATAATTCTAGTTCCAGTTAGAAGATGGTGAACTCAGAGATTTCATTTATCACTGCTCAAAGTGTTTAGAGCCATTGAAAACATTTCCCCCTAGACATTGACATGATGGACTTATTTAAATCAGCAATTACAAAAGTTGACCAAGTGCCAGGCATCAGTGAGTAGATTATTGGGCAAAAATCCGTTTTTTCCCCTTGTACAAAACATGGATGCATCCTGTTCAAGGACAGACTTAAACAGGCAAGGGAAAGTTTATTGAAAACTATTGCAGTTGGAGAGAGAGATTGGACTAAACTCTGCTGAAACAAAAGGTGGGACAGTTTATCAATTCTGGAGTGAGCTAGTGGATTGGTACTGGAGGACATTAGGAGGAGACTGGTTAATGTGATTAGGCCATCTGTGTTTGCTAATCAGCACTTATTGAAGTTAGACTCTTTCCCTCCCACAGAGAATGCGGTGCTATTTTTCTTGATGATTACATTTCAAAAAATGGCTCCCATGTCCGTGAGAAAGACATTCCTGGGTTGTAAATCTGGCAAGATGACTAGAAGAAGATTTACGTGTCAAAGGGGTGAAAAAAGAATTTGCATGCTTTTTTAGAGTAAATGATCTAAATAAGGGGAGGTCAAGGGCCTATAAGTCAGGAAGAAACCTGTCTAAAGTTTTATTAAGCTGAAAGGAATGTTAAGGCTGTCTTGGTCAATCTAAACCTTGAACACAGGTACAGATGTTTGCCAACTCTAGAGAAAAGCCTACAAGTATGGCAAGCTCCTTTATCTTTAATCTACCATCCTCCCTAATCTGATTTAGATATTTCACTTGTGATGTCACAGGCTTACCAATATCACAGAATTTATCAGGTCAAATTGCAATTTTTTGTCTGTTTACTACTCTTGACACTAGACTGTAAGGTACCTGAGAACAGGGATCCTGTTTACATTTGTAACCACAGGACCTACTGTAATTCCCCTCAATTAATGCCTGCTAAAATAAACTGAATTCTAAAAAATTAACAGAAAAGTAGCTGAGATAGGAAATAAGAATGTGGGAATTACAAAAAAATTAAGAGCCTTTAGGTTAGTAAAATGAAGATGGTAAGGGAATATGATCAGAAGCCATATATTCCTAGAAGGTATGAAATTTTCTAGTAAATCCTAGAAAACTAGAAGTTGCCACACCCAGTGGAGATAGGAAAGAGGGCTCACATTTAATGTACACTATATGGTAGACACTATGTTAGCATATCAAATTTAATCGTTTCTCTGTGAAGAAAGCACTGCAAACCCTATTTTATAAGTAAGAAAACTGATACCTGGAGTGGCCATATACCACCTACAGAACAGTGAACCAAGATTGAAACACTCACTTTTATGGCCCCAAGTCATAAAGCTATTAAACTTGGCTGCCTTAAACATAAATTATAATAGTTTAAGTTTAGGAGAGAAAAATGATCAATACTTTTAACTTTGCATATGAGATGATATCCCTAAGAAGGGATCACCCTCAAAATATAAATAGAATCAATAAGTATCAGATGTATCTTTAAATACTAGAGACAAGCAAGGGTGTAAAGAAAACTGGTGATGTTTGGGGGTACGTTCCAAAACTTTTGAAGGTGGTGTCCCCACAAGGAGACTCTGTCTCTTGGTAGCACCATCAGCTCTGCTTCTGGATTGGATGGATATTGAGATGACATTAGAAGTGCTCTTCTCTTAGAGTTAGGACATTCTCTGATTCTTTAGTAATGAAATACCTTTGATTCTTTGCTTTATCACCAAAAAAGATTGTTTAAAGGAACAACCTTTCTGTTTTTCCATATACACACTGGGAATGCTATTTAACAACTCTCACTACATGATAGAGATATGATGGTAGTCCCCTTATATATCCCAGTATACCGTACAGAAAATATTAAGGCTACTGGCATCAGTTCCATATGGTTAAATAAGCTATTTAAAGGAGGATATTCCTGAACTGGAGAGGGATGTCTGGGACAAGAGCAAGCAGGATGGAGAGGATTTAATCAACAATTTAGTTTTATCTGGAAGCCTGATAAAATTCAAATACCCATGTCTTGCTTACATGGGACTTATTTTTCAACATCATATAGCTTGACAATTTTTCTTAAGAATTTGGGATGAGAAGGAAAAACATAATAATTTATTCTAGTCAATAAAAGGAATAATGATGTTCCTCTTATTTCTTTGAAATCCTTTGGTAAATTTCTTGACTTGTCATCTGACTGACTTTTACCCTTTTCTAGAAAAAAAGCATACCGGGAGGAAGTAAGACCTAGTGCTTTTTAGTGTACTCTTGGCATTCTTCCAACTCTTCTGGAAAACATCATTCTATCACTTATATTCCTGTAGAACTGTAAGTTGAAATGAAGAACCCTCTTACCCAGCCTCTTACACAAAAGTATCACGATATTCTTTAAAAGACCCTATCCAAACAGACACATTTTAAATAATTATTAGTTCACCATCATGACCCAACAAGACTGCAAGGTTGCTTAGCAACAGAATCAGGCACTCTTAACAGGAACATGCATGGGAACAATGGTGAAAAGTGATGGAGATCTTACAAAGGCAAATTCTTTGAATTAAATCATTGTGAAAAGACATCATTGGGAAAATGAGTTTTTTAACCTAAGAATTGTTTCCTGAGATTGATACATTATTTCATTGCTAAACATCAACCACTTTCCATAGAATAGATAGAACAATGGAACTTTTAGTCTTTACATAATTTAGGGCACTTACAAAACACTATTTATCAGTGTTAGTTTGAAAATGAATAATATTTCTGTGTCGTCCCATTATCTTTAAAACTGTATAGATATATAAAGAAAGGAAGTTACTTACAAAAATATATACTGCAAATGTATTTCATTAACGATGTTCTATTTTTATGTCATACGTAATTAGACTATAAAAATTGTATTCTTTTAAATTTGAACAAGATATGAGTATATATATATATATATGTATATATATGTATACATACATACACACAAACATGCATTATCTATCTAATTCCCATTTCCAGTGGAAAAAGAAAAGAAAAGAAAAGAAAAAGCCTGCAAAGCATTGTCTCTTTGGGACTCCTAGATTGACTAATTTTTGGCTGAATGGGCTGATTTTATACTACAATACCTGTAAAGGCACTAACTTGCTTCTATTAGTAAATGGAAGAAAATCCAGTACATTTGGGCTCTGTTGATGCAATATGTAAACACCCAGCAAGTTCAAAGAGTAAGCTCAACATCCTGGCAGAAGACCTCAACTTTGACCCTAGTCCCATCTCTGGAATGGACAATTCACTTAACCACCATAGACCTCATATTCCTCATCTCTAAAAAGAGGCCTCCAAGATTATTTTCAGCTCTAAAATTCCTAAAGTTCATGTCCATCAACTCTAAGTAGCATCATTCTTTTTTCTCACAGAAGAATTGTTTGTTTTAGTGCATTGGTTATTTGACTACTGTCTTTATGTAAATACTAGAAGTAGCAGGCTTGTTCGCCAATACATTCACGTATCAGGCAGAAAATTTTCAATACTGGGTTTTTGTTTGTTTCTTTCTTTCTTCATGGCTGATTGCATGTTGCAGAGGTGATTTTTAGTTTCTGGAAGTTAAAAACATGCAGGTGTAGATATAATATGCTGCAGCCATTTATATCACCAGCCATAATGTTTTAAAACAACTGGCTTTTTTGCATAGTCTTTTTAATCCCACTAGTTGATGCCAGGCCAGGTTTTTGATTATACAACTGAGGATGTACCTCTATAGTCCTGACAGCTGAGTAGTAGAGAAGATGCAGTGTTCTTCCCACAAAAATACCACTTCTCCTACGAACAATTCTAAAGGGAGAGAAAGCCTTTAACAGAGAACACATTAAAGGAGAGTCACAGTTATTTAAAACCAGAAACTTAAATATTGATGGAAGAAGCAAGTAGGTTTAGGAAGAGAGCAAGCTACAGAAATTGATAAAAGCTTTGCACTTTTAGTTGAAATTTTTTAAATTATAAACAAAAATGAAGAATTCTCTGCAATTTGTATTTTATCCAGTATTCAACTAAGTGGCCTATTAGATTAGTAGGATGAAAAGTATCTTGCTGGCAAATGTGGAAACTAATACAGAAACAAAAAGATAAGGCAGAGACATATTTTTGTAGCAAAGGATTTCACCAGCTTTGTCAAGGTTGACACAAGAATCATATTATAGTTATACTTAATATAAATGTTAGATTATGTAATACATAAATGTATATTCAGTAGAAATAGTCAATAAATTGTACATAATGTACTACAGTAGTAAATGTTAGGTTCTTTTCAATGAATACTTTATAGTGTTTTGGCGATCTTTATAAAGAGCCTAGTTTTTAAATAAATACTATTTCAAATTTGGGAAATGAGAAGTTTAAAATAAGATGAACCAGATTTCTACAATCCATTTTCTGATTCCTAAAGTGGGCAGACTACAAAATGGAGCATGGCTGAGGCCATGTGGTAATCTGTGTGTTCCTTGCACTGTTTGAATTATATTATACATCCGTAATATGCAGGGGCACAAATCACTCATAGGTTATGCTTTGTAGGCAAACTTTTACACACAAATAACAACTAATTAGAATAGACCTTAGCAAAACCGTGATGTTTGCTTGTTTCATCAAGCTCCACTTTCTGAGTTTCCCCTGTGAGTCTATTTATTGCTCTGTCTTCTCTATTCCCTAATACCCTCTGCAGAACACTTATGCCCTCAAGTTTTCTTCCCTCTTGCACATCATCAAAACTTGCTTTTGGATCATTCAGGCTGAGGTAAAAATGACTACGATCTTAAAGCACAACCAGTATTTGAATTTTAATGGGAAAAAAAGATTTAAGCTAAAGGGATGAGATTCCGAGATAAAGGGATGAGAGTTGAGTGTCAACCATCAGTTAGTAGATGCGAAGACATTTTTAGGCAGCAAAACTTTTCTGCATCTCTAGTCATAATACTAATTCTGCAAGCTATATAGTTGGAGAGATGCAATCATATGAAAGGCTCAAGATATCAGAAAATAGAAACCAAAACTATTTCTTCTTATTTCATAAATAGGGTGTAGGTTTACTAAAGAGGACATTAAAATTGCTCCCTGTTTCCTGAACCCAATGCAACCAGCAAGGGAAAGGAGTTGAATAATGTGGCATTTGAGTTGGTTAATGGCAGGGAGAATTCAGAGTGGAATTACAGATGTAAAATGGATATCAGGATGTTATTTGTGTGTATGTGTCCATCGTGTATGTGTATAGAAGCCACCTCTGTCATCTAGGAAAAGACGTTTAAATATTCCAGAGCTATTAATTCACTGAGAAGAAACGATAAACTTCAGCATCATTTTGTTGCTCAATTGGGTCCTATTTGAGGGATGAATCAATAACAATGATTTCCTTGAATGGTCTCTCAAGGCTATTGTTTTTTTTTATGGCCCTGGTATGCAAGGGGGTTGTTCTGAAAGGACACAAACAGGTAATTCTCTCTTTCAAGGATCTTGGTCATAGGAGTTGAGCAAAAACTACAGTATGATAGAAAGCAGTTCGTTTTCTTTGTCTCATATACAGAGTTAAAATTAAAAAGTGAAAAGACCCTACGTTTTATCATTTTATATTCAACACTGATCTACATAAGTGTTAAAACAAATTGATCTTACTACCCATTATGATTATTAAGGTACCAAAAAAAATTCACTTTGAAAACGATTCCTGAATATGGATACATTTTGTATTCAGAATCACATGGAAAAAGAAGCCTCTAAATTTACATGGGCCAGTGTCCCATAGTTATTGATCATTATTCATGGGAAATAAATTAATTTTCTAACATCCATCATTGCTTTTTTTTAACAAAAGATGGATTTTATTGTTCAGCACAGGGAAACATAGCCATCATTTTATAATAATTAAATGTAGTATAATCTATAAAAATATTGAATCACTATGTTGTACACCTGAAACTAATATAATATCGTAAGTCATCTATACATCAATAAAAAGAGGTATTTTACTTTTCTTATCAGCTGTTCTGTTCTTTGTTAAGAAGTGGGGAAAAAAACACTTACTGATTCTAAGGAAGTCAGATCCTTGATTTGCCTGATAATTATCAATATGAAAAAAGTGTTCTCTATAGAACAGTAGCTCTTAATCAAAAAAAGGCCGGCTCTAACATATTCTACAAACAAGACTGTGCCAAGATATAGCAATCCTTTTTGATTCTTTTGAAGTTTAAACAAATAGTGTACTCTGCATGAATTTTATCTTTCAACTAAATCATTCTACAGGAATTTATGATGCTATAGTACTAGTATACGAAGAAAGTGTAGTAGGCTTCACATATCTCCATATCTTATATTGATGGCATTTAAATTCTAATACCAAACTGTTATTGTTTCATAAACTAGGAGAAAATTACGCGTATAACAAGCAGGAGAAGCTGGCAGAAACAATAGATTTTCCATTCTTTGCTTTTTATTGTTTTTAAGCCTAATTACCCTAGTTGACCAATTAATGACAACACATGATGAAATTTTCGTGACTGATGATTAATTAGCTCTAATTTCACTAGCTTTGTTACTGCTAAGGCTTCCACTAATTCTATGTGTGAATGTCTTCTTACCCTACACCTCCTACTTTCCCCTTTGTACTTCCTCATATGTAGAGAACCCATTTGATTGACTTAAGCATCAGAAGATACTTATAATCAGAGAAAAAGCAAAAAAGAATGACTATAATGCCAATTAGTATAACTATTAATTAGAAATTATGTTTTGAGGATTTTCAGACAGAAGAGTAGTAGAAATGATAATAGTTTAGTTTTAGAAAAGCTGTAGTACACAAATAGAACCCCAAATCACACCACAGAGAATTTTGCAGGAATTTAATATATTTGATATACACTCAATTTGTGCCCATGAATGGTGAGCAACTAGAAGTAAAGGAGAATCACATAGTTACATTTCTGGATAAATCAGGTTATCAGAATGATGTAATAATGGCAGTTTACCTCAATCACTTCTTAGGCTTTCTTATTTACTATGCTAAATGTTAAATGAGATTTCTGAGTAAAAGCATTACAGTGACTTCAGCATTGTGGGACATGAAACACAGTGAGAACTCAGAGCAAGGAAGGAAATAAGTCAGGTAAGAAGGAAAAAGAATTGAAAGAGCTGAAAGCTGGATTACTTGGCTGTCAGGTGGTAGGAGAGTTTATTTGTGCTTTTTCTTAATCTTCATAATGCTCTTGTCAGAATGGTAGTAACATACCCATTTTTTTAGATGAGCAACCTTTAACTGTAGGTTGCACTTGATTGTCTGCCAGGTTTTCAAGTCTGTGATGGGGACAGTAATGTCAGAAATTTCAATCCCAGTCAGATCAAGACCTGGTAGAAACACCATTATGGAAGTGCATAGTTTTGACCCAAATGTGACCACATTAAAATGTTGTTCTTTCTTCTCCAGGATGATAGTCTGTATTTCAAGAAGAATTCTAATTCTTGCCCCATAACAATTTCTCTGAGTTCTTTGTGCCAACTAAAGCCTTTTATTGATTTTCATATTAGCAAAGCCCTGGAATTCTATGCAAAATGCTATGAATAGTTAGCAAATAGCAAAAGGATGCAGAGCCGTTATCAGATTCTCAAAACTCAATCAGATTATCTAAGGGTTTACATTAAATGAGGTAATGAATGCCCTTTCTGGATCCAAACATTATAATATTTTTAATCCTTACCGTGGTCCCTGAAATGTCTATGATCTCTAATTATCAGTAAGGGAACTGAGGCATCGTAAAGTCTAAGTAAGTGAGAGGTCTGGAATTCAAATCCAGGTCAGTTTCAGTGTTGAACACCACTAATTCTATAGCCTACACTGCATTCTATACTCTCACTGTAGATAATCAATAAATGTTCATTTATTTCCTTTACCCCAGTTGGGGACAAAGAACAGGGGTGTGTGAAAGAAAGTACAGATTAGTTTTAATGTAAATGATATAATAATAATGCTAGTCAGCAGTTACAGAATATTCATATTGTGCTAGGAGTTGAGCATTAAGTACTTTACAGGCATTCTTTTATTTAAAATCTCATATATATAATACCTACCTTAGGAAGTAGGTAATATAAATGTGCCAAGGTGATTGAAATAACGTGGTCACGTACAGTCAATGAAACTGGGAAGGAGTTTTCTGGGCTGATGGTTCAATTTTGGCCAAGACACAAAGGGAAGAAGGGATGAGCACTGGTGGGGAGACTGAAAACTTATTCATCATAGGGAGAAAGCACTGGTGGAAGCATTGTACTGCTTGCTTAAGAACTGTTACCCTCATAACCCAAAAACTGAGGTTTTGCTGAAAGCTGAAGGCCTATTTCTTGCAGTGTGAAAAAGAATTTACTGATATCTCTTCATGTTTGAACATGACTGTTTTGAAGATTTGTTGAAATGACTCAAGTTCTCTTTCAGATCTGGACTAAATGTCTGTATCATAGCATTAGGGCCCATGAAGCAGCATTTGCAAGCCCATACTCACCTCCCCCCTTTTTAGTGTTTTGCACTCTGGAAAAGCAAACAACAGCAACAACAATATCTTATTTCCTTTTATCAATAGTTATTATTCATCTTGTCAAGAAACCCATTTGATATATTTATGCTAAAATATAAATGAGATTTTTCCAGTTTTATTGAGATTGAATTGATATAAAATACTGTATCTGTCCAAGGTGTACAATGTGATGATATATATATATATATATATATATATATATATATATATATATATATATATATATATATATATAGTGTGAAATGCTACCACAATAAGTTTAGTTAACCTTATTTCACATAATTACAAATTTTATTTTTGTGATGAGAACTTTCAAGATCTACTCTCTTAGCAACTTTCAAACAGAAAATATGATATTGTTAACTGTAGCGACCAAGCTGTACATGACATCACCATTACTCACTTATCTTATAACTAGAAGTTTTTATCTTTTGATCATCTTCACTCATTTTCCTCACCTCCAACCCCCAGCTCTGGCAACCATCATTCCATTCTTTCTATCATGAGTTCAGTAGTTTAGATTTCACATATGAGATCCTAAAGTATTTATCTTTCTCTGTCTGACATTTCATTTAGCATAATGCCCCCCAAATCCACCCATGTGGTCACAAATAGCCAGATTTCCTTCTTTATCATGGCGGAATAATAGTAGGTTGTATGCACCCCATTTTCTTCATCCATTCATCCACAAAAATCACTGAGGTTGTTTCCATGTCTTGGCTACTGTATTGGGTTGGCCACAAAGTTCATACAGTTAAGGAATACACTGTTCAATAAAACTTGGTGAAAATGAAAAACGTGTCTTTTATTTTTACTTAAAATAAATCTTTGACAAAGCCAGCTAGGCATCCCTTTGAGTAATGACTTTTATCACATTGAAATATTTTAAAAATATGAACAATAATAGCTTAAATGACAAATGTTACTAATTTGACACAATTGATCAAGGAGAATATGTTAGAATATGTTAAAATGCAGATGGACAGTGAAAGAACAAATATAACTTTTAACTAAATATTGTCTTGATATTTAGACCATTGGTTAAGAACATGATAACAGGTTTCATCCATTTCAAGAAAGCAGAATATTTGCAGATCACTTAACATTTACTAGGTATGTTCTCAGTCTGGAAGGATATATTTCATTTACATGTGTCATTTAATTTAACCACATCCCTCTCTAATAGATAGTGTTATCCCTATTTGCAGATAGGAAACAGGCTCAGAAGGATTAAGAACGTTACCTAATTCTAGTAAGTTGTCAAACCTAAACTGATCTAATTCCAGGGCACAGCTCTTTCTGACACGTCAGTGTGGGTCTTTATCTCTTTGAGAATTGGTGAACATTAAAAGCCTTCTTCCAGGTAAATGCATAAAGAAACAACATGAGCAATGATATAACAATACAAGTCTCACTAAATAATTGGTACGTTTGGCCTTGCTTTTGCTGACAGATCTTTTGCAAAATTGCTTTTCTCTGAGATAGTGGACTTTAAATATTTTCTTTGAAGACTTTCCTAAACTATACCTATCAGAAAGCTACTTTGCTTTAAGGCTAAAGAAAAATGAAAGCTTACTTAACTACACTTAGGTGCCAGGGTCATACTATGAACTCTACACCTGCCAGGATTCACGCTAAGATAGGGTGGCTCCGCAAACTGTCCATAATACTGTGATTTCTTTCTGATATATTGAAGTAGAAATAATTTAATAACTATTCACAAAAGAGAGAAACACTGTTTCTTGGTCCTCAATATCATACTGCTGTAGGCTAATTCTTTCTCTCTTTTTATCCCTTAGTATAGAGAGTGTGTTTTGGGGACCCTCCTTCACGATCTTCTCCATTCCAAGAGCATCTTACATAAATCCAGGACTTCTCAAGCAGCCAGTTTTGCCAGATGGTCTTAGGGTTGGTTGTACCCATATATGTATAATCCTGAACTTCTCAAGTAAGTTCCTTATAGAGCATAATGGCTAAGAGAATTGGTGCTGATACCAGACCTGAGTCCAAATACTGCCTATGCCCCTAACTAGCTGTGTAACCTTGGAGAAGTAACTTAAGCCCCTTAAAGGGATTAGATTTTTCACCCGGAAAATGGTATAATAAATGCATCTACCCTATATGGTTAGTGTGTAAATTAATGTAACTTGAGATGGTACATGTTTAGCATTAGCACAGTGCCTGTCTCTTGTTAGTAATAACTGCTTTTTTTATTAATTATTCTCTATATTCCCAGTTTCAGCAAGGTGTCTAACATATAATAGTTGTTCAGCAAATATTTACTGGATTGAACTAGCTCTGAAATTTAAGCATTGAGTCAACAGCAAAGTAGTCACCCCACCATCATTTCTCCCACAGGAAGGAAGAATAGATGGAAGCCAGCCATCATACTTTCTTTTCTTATTCTAAACTTCCCATCCAGGCCCAGCAATAAAATAATCTTCCTGAACCCCAACAATTTCGAGAATTTTTCAAATCACACTATTTGAAAATAGTTGGGTTTCCCTAATCTAATATGTCCCAGGACCCCAAGGTCACCAAGCTTATATTAATGAAGTCTAGTTAAGATAAGTGATTACACTTAGTAAACCAACTGCTTATGAGCTCATTGGGCTTTTTAAATTTTACTATCTGCACTTCATAGAGACACAAGTATTTTGCTTTTGTAGGACACTCAACAGTCAAAGTAGTCTTTCAAAAAGCACAAATCAGATGCTATTATTGCACTGCTTCTAACCTCTAAAGGCTATCTATTGTAAAGAGATTAAATTTTCAACTACTTAGCCAGGCTCACAGGGACCATGTGCTCTGGTCACTTACTACATCTTTCCCTGACCTTCATGGGGTTCGAGGCACAGTTGTCTTTTTCAGTCCCTCAGATGCAACAAGCTCTACTTCTTGCTCTCCCAGCTTTAGATTGGCTAATCCTTCTACCCAGACCAATTTCCCTCTGATCATTAAGGTCTCGGTTCAAACGCCACCACTACTATCTTGACCAAAGAGACCTGCCTCCTCAGTGCCTCTCCGTCCCATTGTCCAGTCGTATTTCTGTCGCTGTACAAAATTTATTTACATGTTTACTCTGTCTTCCTCCACCACTGGACATTTGCTTAAGAGCAAGGAATTTGTAATTTTTTGCTCACCGCTGAATCTTCCAAGGCTTGCAGCAGACACTGGCACATAGAAGGTGTGTAAGAAATGTGTGGCTAATAAATGAATAAATATGTGAATGAAAAAAACTGTGAAACACTAACACAAGACTAGTCTCCTTTCAAAAGAATAATGAAAAATAATTTCATTCAATAAGAGTCATTCTTATTTACTGATACATGACTTAGTAGTTCCCATTCAATTTAAAATGTTCCATTTTTTTCTGATACTTCACAAGTCATTAATTAAATGTTGCTCACTTTTAAGGCCTGTCTGTGAGACATTATTTAACTTGTCCAGCATTAACTCAGCATTAAATTAGGCGGGGCTTCACCAAGTACTGATCATGTGACCTTGGCCTCTCATTGCCTCAGTTTTCTCATTTGTAACACGGGTATAATAATAGGCTTATTTCATAGGCGTATGAGGAGGAAAACCTCATATATATATATGTGTGTGTGTGTGTGTGTCTATATATATGGATTTAAACAGTGTCTTAGAATAGTGTCCGGCACATGATAAGCATCACAGAGTATTGACTGCTGCTACTAGTACTGTTATTATGAGAAATAACTGTTGAGAATAATCCTTCATATACTGGTTTATTCCACTGAAGATAAAGGAAACTAATAGAATATTAGAAATCAGATTAAACACAGAAAGCCAGTAAAATATACCAAGACAGAAGATGATGAGAGTGAAAAAGCATAGAAGAAAAAAAAAAACGGTTTTTGTTTTTCTTTTACTTTTTTAAAGAAGGAAAAAGCCTAGAAATAGGACAAAAACTATTCCTTGGCTATACTGACATGAAGATCTCTGGTGACCTCCATAAGTAAAATTTCAGGACAGTGGGCAAAGAGATTATGGTGAGAGAAGTCAGATGGATGTAAATTATAGAGTAAATGGGACGTGAGGAAATGGAAACAATATATTAAGATAACAATTTTGAAAAGTTCAGACATGAATTGGCTAAAGAAGTTATGCAGGGATTAGGGGAGGAGGGAGGCTTTCATGTTA
The DNA here is from genome assembly GCF_964341445.2 of Mesoplodon mirus. NCBI lineage: Eukaryota > Metazoa > Chordata > Mammalia > Artiodactyla > Ziphiidae > Mesoplodon > Mesoplodon mirus. Next base: position 59,432 of record NW_028294553.1, read on the forward strand.
CATGTATAGTTTTTAACATTTTAAGTTGGAGTTACTAGTCTAGAATGAGGTTGAATTTTAGCAAGAATCATTCATAAGGGGTAGATGGGCTGTAGAAAATGCAGTGCTGTGAAGTACTTGAGAAGATGAGGGAAAATGAAATGCTATCTGTAGTGCACATGGCCTTTTAACTTTAACTCCTGTAGTAAAAGGGAATACAAAGATCAATGCAAATGCTAATGAATTAATGGATTTGGCAGTGGACTATTTACTGACTTCTGTGTTCTTAATGCGTTATGAAGCACCTCACTGGCTCAGAATGAAGGAAGTAGAGAGGATGGAGGAACATTTGAGGAGGGCAGGTAAAGCTTCTCAGAAAATAGTCCTTAAGGAGAATTAGAAAGAACGTACTGTAGGTCAGAGCAATATTTCCAGTCTTGAAAATCCATTTGAAGCTGGTGATTATTAATTTATTGGAATACCAATTTGCCCTGCCACATGATTTTTCTCCAGCTACCTGGATATAAGTTACACAGAGGCAGAAGAGAGTGAGAGATAACAATCGAGGGAAAATACAATTAGTATTTTTTTTACCTTTTTCTACTTCCCCGCTCCAACTCTGGGGAGCCTTCATGGACATAGCTGCCCTCCCAGCCTCCAGCAGCACTCTGTTATCAAAGAATTCAAAGAAATGGAACATAGGTTTCCAACTTATTAATTTAGCAAAATCAAAAATTATATATAATGTCTTCTGTTGGCCAAGATTTTTGCAATATAATTTGGTTCCATCTTTTGACAAGTAATTTGGCAATGTCTAGCAAGATAAAAATATTAATAGCTTTTTACACATTAATTCTAATTCTGGACGCTTATACCAATAAATACTTTATAATCCAGAAAATTATTATATAAAGATGCTCATTGTCATGTCATTTGCAATAACAAAAAATTAGAAACACCTTTAATTGTTAACAGTAGGAAAACAGTTTAGGAAATTATATCCACTTAGTAGAAAATTACACAGTTACTATAGTATAATTACAAGATGATGGAGCAAAATAGAATAATGCTTAATAAAGAAAGAATGAAGAAAGCTTACCTAAAATTGTGTCTTCCTTATGACAGTAATTATGTAAACATATAAATATTTATTAAAATTTAAAACCAAAATAAAGTTTTAAAAGCACTGTACCAGTAATGGGGATTTTATGTTTGTTTCAAAATATTTTTAACATAACTCTTATAATTTTGTTTTTTCTACTGCTTTTCTTAAGAATTTCTGATTATTACCTCATTTTTCATTTCATAGTTTCAAATAAAGTCAGCAATTTTATCATCAGAGAAGATTAGACTTATTTGACAGTTCATAATTCCAAGTTATTTGGTATAAAAAGACCATATACACTTGTAGGTGCTTTCAAAATAAAACTTCGAGAATTTTTTTTTTTTTTGCTTAATCTTTCCTAGTATGGAGATTCAGCAAACTACCTAAAATTGCTAGCCATTCTTTTTTCATTTTTCGCATTTTATTCAGTTATTCACAGAAATGATAACAAATGAGTCTGCAGTTGCCGCTGCCAATTTCTTAAATCCTCTATTATCCACAATATGAAACCATACTATTATGAATGCTTCCAGTATTTTCAGAGCTCTTTAGTTATTATACTTGAGCATTCTGTATAAAGTATCTTATGTAAGTGTAAAATTTAGACTCAACTTCTGGAAGCTTTTCATTTCTTAGTTCAAAAGTGAGAGATGCTTAATCCAGCCATATGATTAACAATTACTTGTATAGTAAGACGCTCCTAAATTATTGTTTTATGGATACCTGGCAGTTTTCTTGCCATTTCTCAGAAGTTCTCTAGTAAACACATTCTCTCTCTCTCTCTCTCTCTCTCTCTCTCTCTCTCTCTCTCACACACACACACACACACGCACACACACACACACACACATTGTGATTAAAAGCACAGACTTTGGCATTATGAAATCTAAGGTTCAATTTCCAGTTCTGTAGTTTCTGGGCCACTTCACTTTAGGCAAGTAACCTAATGTCTCTGATTGTTATTTTCATCTGTAAAATGGACATTATAATCATATCAGACAATCCTCAAAACATCCGTAATGATTTTAGAGTTTCAGAGTCAGGTACAAGCAGGCACTCAGTAAATGGCTAGTGCTTTTATTACTTTATTATTATTTAGGTCTTGATTTTCCTTGAGTCTGTGAGTCCCCATAATGAAACGTAATTTCCAGTAGATTAACACCTGTTTTCACCAAAAATTTTAACTGAGTTCATTACTTTCTGTGCAACCCAGATTAGTTTTCTGCCTTTTTTCCTCTGCCATATGTAGGTGTTCAATAGATTTATTTAATAAATGTATGAATGCATAGATGAATTTTTGAATGCTTCTTTTTGAGAAGGTAGAACAAATGTGACACAGTAGAACAGATAAGAAAATAGTCCATGGAAAAAATGGCAAAGTCACATATGTGCCCAGGGCCAGCCTAAGTAGAATTGCTTTTTTTTTTAAGGGAAAATATGTTGAATAGCTTATTTTACTTATTTTTATAATTTAAGTACAGGTACTTCCCTGGTCCAGTGGTTAAGACTTCGCCTTCCAATGCAGGGGGTGTGTGTTCAATCCCTAGTCAGGGAGCCATGGTCCCACATGCCTCGCAGCCAAAATACCAAAACGTAAAACAGACGGAGTATTGTAACAAATTCAATAAAGACTTTAAAAAGTGGTCCACATCAAAAGAAAAGTTAAGTAGAAAAATTTGCTGATGATTTACATATTTAGCACCAATAAAATAATGTGAGATTAGCTGTACTAAAACAGAATGTTGAGCTACATTCACATTAAGTGACATTATATAATCTAAATTTGTAGAAAACTTCTGAGATGGCTGATAAAAAGTAAGATGGTGAGTGACATTTGAGCAGAAAAAGACAGAAAGAGAAATGGCCTTTTCTACATTCTATTGTGCCTCTAAGTAAAATGCTTGGTAACCTAGCTACAAAGCTATATGTCATTTGGCTTTAGGCACCTACTTGTGAAGATCAGATTTTGCCATGGAGAGGATTTGTAAAAGTATCACACATTCCAGTACCATTGGCAACCACAGCTACCAAAAACTCTAATATAACATGATGAACCTAATGTCAGAAGACAGTATCATTTCTTGTGGGTATTTTGGGAAAACGTGGGTAGGAAATGTATAAAAGTGAACACTTTATTGACTGAAATAACAATTCATCATTTTGAAAACATTAAATATATTAAAGTTGTTATAGCATCAGGCATTAACATTTCACTCTACTTTAGACATTGCCTACAATCAAAGTTTGCTGCCCTTTGAAACAGAATCATGCTTGTGGTATGCATTAATCATATAAAAGATTAAACACTGAAAAGAAATCCAGCGTTTAAAGACAATTTGCTTTGAGTTATTCAGTGGGTTCTTCCAAAAAGTTAATACCAAGAATTATTGCTTGTTGAATTGGAGTTACAAATTCTTTCAGAGTTACTTAGTATTTTCTTTAATATCAGTATCAAGGAAGGTAAAGCAAACTTAAATATTTATTAGGAAATAGAGGCACATAATCCTAAAACAAGAAACACAATGTTTTTATAGACTTTATTTTTTAGAAATGTTTTAATTTTACAGAAAAATTGAGAAGATAGTATAAAGTGTTTCCATATACACTATACCCATTTCCCTCTATGATGATCCACTTATATTAGTATGTTACATTGTTACAATCAATTAACAAATATTGATACATTATCACTTATTATAGCCCATCCATTAGTCCAGTTCCTTAGTTTTTACCTAATGTCCTTTTTCTATTCCAGGATTTCATCCAAAACATCACATTACCTTTAGTTGCCATGTTTCCTTAGGCTCCTCTTGGGTTTGATAACTTCTCACATTTTCCTTGGATGACCTTGACAATTTTGAGTAGTTAGTTTTTTTGTAGGATGCCCACTACTAGAATTTGTTTGATGCATTTTTCATGATAATATTGGGATTATGTGTTTTGGGGAGGAAGACCACAGAGTAGAAGGGTTATTCTGTCAGATCACATCAAGTGTACAAAGTATGAATATGCATTATGAATGCTGTGGTCCACTTTGATCACCAGGCTGAGGTAGTGTTTTTCAGGTTTCTCCATCATAAGATTACTGTTTTCCCTTTTTCATACTGTACTTTTTGGAAGGAAGTCAGTATGCTCAGCCCACAACTAAAGAATAGGGAGTTATGCTTAAGATGGAGTACTACATAAACTATTTGGAATTCCTTTGCACTGGAGATTTATCTATTCTCCTGCATTTATTTATGTATCCAATTATTTATTTATATCAGAAGAACTCATGGATTTTTATTTTATACTTTGGGTTATAATCTAATTCTACTTTAGTTACTTTGTTCCTCAAATTGCTCTAGTCCTGACCCTTGTGAACTCTTTTCAGTTGGCTCTTGTGCCACTCTGAGGTATCCCCATCCTATATATTTTTTTGGAACTTCCTTACTTTCTGACACTATAAGATGGTCTTGTCTATAAATCTTGTATATTTACTGCCCCAGTCCTAGAATCAGCTATTTCTTCAAGGATAACTAGGTCTTTTTAGTGGAGAACGGTATTAGACAGGAGGATCTGGGTGTGGGGTGTGCTAATTGCTGCTCGGATGTCATTGCTTCTAGATCTTCTCAGCTGACAGAGCAAAGAGATAATATGTGTGTACATGACCCATGTATAGGCACATATCTATAAGTATCTCTCTACATAACCATGTGTATTAATGTAATATGAAACAATATTAAGCTAAACATGAATGTATATTGATGTTTTCAACTTTAATCTGTTACCACATAGATCATCTTAGCCTCATCTCTTGCTTATCATTAAATTTCAACTCCAGCAAAACATTTGACTTTTAGAAGTATGAAAATCAAATTGTAGCAACTTTGGGAAGCCACATCATCTAGTAGAATAATTCTTAAAGGGCAAGGTGTTTATCAACAAAATTTAATTTACAATCAGCAGTACTTTTTAACATCAGTAGGCCTCCAGACCTCTGCTTCCAAGAAGATGAAGTAGCCCATTTCTCCCAGGTTCTCCCACTTAAAACTAAAACCCTGAACATAACAACAAACAAACATAGGAAGACGCTGAAAGGTGGAAATGAGAAGGCAGGCTTAACTAGGGACTTTGGGACTTGAGGAATAATATGGTGATGAGTCCCCTGTGTTTCCTGTTACTTCCCATACATCCTGGAGAGGGTATTACAGGAACGCCCAATCAATAACCACCAACAGAACAACAGACAAAAAAGCTTCAGAAAAAAACACAAAACCCTGTTCCCCCTAGCCAAAGTATGAGGAAAGGGGTTGCTAGAGACAGAAGACCATTTGGGCAATAATATACACACTACTCGAGCCAAGTGCCAGTGGAATATTGCACCCATCCCCTATGTCCTGTCGTTTCAGTTGGGCCAAGCTAGGATTTGATCTTCCACACCACCCCACTCCTTCCCTCCAGAAGAGGCAGCGCTCTGAAACAACCCACCAGGGTTGTTTCAGTGTGGTCCAGTGGTGAGCTGAGCCTCCACCAATTTCCATTAGCAAACAGACTTTAAAAGGTGGTGCCTGACAGGCTAGTTAACACTGGGCTGCCCTCACACAGTCGTGGGGTCCAATGGTGGGACTTAGCCTCCGTCTCTCCCTGACATCAATAAGAATAGGATGTTACAGGTTGGAGGGAGTAGGCACTCCACTAACCCCCAATACATGGTGTCAGTGAGACCCAATGGGGTGCTGAATCCCCATAACCATCCTGAGGCAGTAAGACAGAATGAGATGGCACAAGCAGGGCTAGTTGTCAGTTCTCTTCCTCTTACCCTGGTGTCAGTGGGGCCAGCACGTAGCTGACCCTCTACCCACACCCAGCATCAACAAGAAGGAAAGAAGTGGGAGGAAGGACAGCAAACACTTCACTTCTCCCCTCCCCTGGTGTCAAGAAATCTACTGGGGAGATGAACTTCCACTCCTACTAAGAGGCAACACAATGATATTAATGTTCCCACTTTTGGGGGAAGGTGTCAGAAGGGCCAATAGGATAGCTGAACTTCTACTTGATCTGTCTGCAGTGAGACAATGTAAGTGCCCACTTTTGCTGGGGTATTGTCAGTAGGGCCCAATGGAAATCTATACGTAACCCCCCTGTCCTCATACTACACCTCAAATAGGATGACTTCCTTCTAAAATGTAATAATAAAATTATATGGGATGCAGAGTCATATAATAACTCACAATGTTTAGAATACAATGGAAAAATACTCATGACACTAAGAACCAGAAAATCACAGAATAAATGAGAAAAGACAATAAACATACACCAACACTGAGATAAAACATCTATTGAAATGATCAGACAAGGATTTTAAATAAGCTGTCCCATAAATGCTTCAATTAGCAATTATGTGTTCTTTGACAGAAATGGGAAAAATAGCAAATGGAAACAAAGAACTACAAGTTACAACAATAAAAACAAATGAGAACAGTAGAACTGAAAACTACAACAATCAAAAAGCTTTGCTCAAGAGTAGAGTGGAGATTACAAAGCATAGAATCATGAACTTAGAAGAGATCAATACAATCCACCACATGTACAGAGAAAAATAGACTGAGGGGTAGAGACGGGAGAAAGAACAGGATCTCAAGAACGTGTAAACAGTAACAAAAGCACTAACATTCATATCATCAAAGTTCCAGAATGAAAACAGAGAGCAAGTAGGACTGACAAAGTATTCAAAGAAATCATGACTAAAAAGTCCCCAATTTTTTAGAAGACATAAACACAAATTCAAGAATCTGAGCAAACCCAAAGAGGAAAAACGCAAAGATATCCTTGCCAAGACGTGTCATAATTAAACTTCTGAAAAGTAGAAACAAAAAAAATCTCGAAAGTGGACAGGCAGAGACAATGCATTACTTATTGAGAAACATCAATTCCAATGACAGCATATTTCTTGTCTAAAACTCTGGAGTCAGAAACACTGACATAACATTTTTCAAGTGCTAAAAGAAAAGAACGCTCAGCCACAAATTCACACTTTCTATATCCACTTTCTTGTTTGACTTACGTTAATGGACTACTAACTCACCTTTCTATATCCAGGACTGCCATCACCCTTCTCCAAAAATCTAGTCACAGTATTTCCAGAGTGATCTTTCTGAAAATGAAACAAATTTTTCTCATAAAAATACTTGATTGTGTTATGAAACTTTTCTCTCTTCTAAGTTACCAGTTAAAATCCTTCAATGGATTCCCATCTTTCTTGGAGTAAAATCTCACATCCAAACTCTCTTTGTCCTTTTGGGCTGCTGTAAGATTATGGTGCAGGTTGGGTGGCTCATAAACAACAGGCATTTTTTTCTCACAGTTCTGGAGGCTGCAAGTGCAAGAATAGGGTGCCAGTATGATCAGATGAGGGCCCTCTTTTGAGTTACAGACTTCTCATTGTAACCTCACATGACAGAAGAGCTTCAGGAGCTCTGTGGTGTCTCTTTTATAAAAGCACTAATACCATAATCATTTCCCAAAGGCCCCACCTACTAACACTGTCACCTCCGGAAATTAAGATTTCAACATATAAATTTGGAGGGGAACACAAAGACTACACCATAGCACTTACTATACATACATGGACCATTCATGGTCTGGCTTCAACCACCCTCTCCATTGTCTTCTTTTCTTACACTCCTGTGAGCATTTCTTTTCTTTTTTTTTTTTTTTTTTTTTTTTTTTTTTTTTTTTTGCGGTACGCGGGCCTCTCCCTGTTGTGGCCTCTCCCGTTGTGGAGCACAGGCTCCGGACGCACAGGCTCAGCAGCCATGGCTCATGGGCCCAGCTGCTCCGTGGCATGTGGGATCTTCCCGGACCAGGGCACGAACCCTTGTCCCCAGCATCGGCAGGCGGACTCTCAACTACTGCACCACCAGGGAAGCCCCAGTGACATTTCTTATACTGATTATGAATGGAACTCCTTTCTGGCCTGATCCTTAACCATTCATTTTCTGGCAAACATGAATTTATCTTCTCTTTTCCTCAAAAATTCACCCTTCCTTCATGTTACGTATCCATTTCAATTGCCTTCTACAGGAAGCCCTACTGATATCCCCCATATACTACTGTACACAGCATGAATTAAGGTCTTACCGTGTCTTCCTATATCACTCTGTAATAATTTTTACGGTAACTATGGATTTTCTTATTTGAGTGTCACAATACATTGACTTCTAGATGGCATGATAATGATTTTAGTAACAGTAACACTGGTGCCTAGTTTAACCCATGGCATACTTTAGGTGTTCAATAAATGTTTGTTGAATGAGTGAATGAATGAATGAATGAATGGTCAGTTTGAAATCTTAATCATGTTACTTTTCAAAAATCTGTTAAAAAGATACCCACAGTTTTCCAGAAGATTAGGGACTTAGGATCTTCAACTTGATTTAATAGAGGAAATTTTTACTCATACATCATGCTTAAATACATCAAAGTAAAACCATTAACCCAGGAATTTAAGGGACTTGCAAGCCAATAATTAATGTCTCCTGCCTCAAATGTATTAGATGGTTTCAATGCTCCACTCATATCTCCCCAGCACTCATCATTCCAGTATATGCTGATAGACTCATGCTACCACCTGCAATTATCCACCTTAGGGCAGGCCAGAAATGTACAGGAGTTAATGTATCTGGGTGTAGCTTTCAACCAAGGACAGAGGGGACTGGAAGATAAGTACTTCAAGTTTCTCACCAATTCTTGGGATAACTCTGAGACATGTTCTATAGAGTTTCACAGAACTCCCCTGAAGTACTGGCAGCAGTTCCCTGCAGGAGTAAAAAAAGACAAACTCATGGTGCATGTATGCGATGGATATTGTACATTACAGGTCTCTGTGAGATAGTCTTCTGCAGCTTCCTATGTTTATTTTATGAATAATTAACTTTAGTAAAGTTAATTTCCTGAAGATCTTGATGAAGACTGAAGAAAGGAAGTAAATTTTAAAGAAAAATACTTAGAAAGTTGCCCTTTTTGCCCTCTCTTTGTGTCTTAATGAACAAAGGATAACTGGGCCTTTTTTGAAGTCTTTGCTTGAGTTGAAGACACAAAATGCAACCTGTACTCTTATCATAATATGTTCAGTTTATGAGTACACAAACTTATAAACTGTTAATTTCCCTAAAGTTATTATACCATTTAGAAGATGTTTGCTGGGACGTTTACTTAAAACCAAACAATTGAGGTCTATATGTCCAAATAATTTCCTTCTCTCTTGCTGTCTCCATTTCAGTTTCCTGAGTTTCTGGGAAGGCCTGGTTTCCCCAAAGGAACAATTTCTGGTAGAATTCTGTAGGTCTGACCCAAGAAAAAAAATCCAGTATAGCCAATGAATTGAGGACAAGAAGGTTTCCAATCAGGTAGGAACATTTAATCTCATACATTACAATCACCTTAAGTAAGGTGTGCTGATAGCTGGATATGATTTAACTTCTTGGAAAAAGATGCATATCTAACCTACCCCACAAGGAAGCTGTTCTCAGTTCCCTTAGAGGTTGTGGTGTTTATCAGAGAGTGCCTTGGGGGAAATGAATACAATAACAGTATGATGCTTTTTTTTTTCATTTTTAGCTCATTGTTGCCAAGTACACTTGGTGATCTTGGTGCCTGTGGTTTAATCCCAGGAGGTTAGACATGTGGAACAGCACATTAACCCTTTTTAGTATTTTCTCCCAAGACAAATCATTTTTATAGGTTGTCTCCATGGTCTTCTAGTTGCTTATCAAAATTAAGCATCAAGTCTTCTAAGTGAGCAATAGCCCCTGTCAGTGTGAGGAAATCAGCTTGGTGCTTATTGGGGCACAAATTCTTGGTCTTGGCACAAAGTGGGTTCACAAAGGGAGTTAGAAGGAGAAGAATGGGGCATGCGAAAGGGGAGTTCTGTGTTCTCATTTATCTATGCATGTTGAAACTCCACTAACAGTTTTATTTTCATTAGCAATTTGTGATAAAAAGTTAGGGTAAAGGGAATTATGAAGCTGTCCCATTATATGGCAGGACAAAAGATAGTAGTGACATCAAAATCAGGGCCTACCCATCTCATTTGCAGTTATATACTCAGTGTTTAGCATAGCATTTGACCCCTCATCAGTATTCAATAAGAAGATGCCTGTTGAATGATTTAGGGGTGAATTAATGAATGAAAAAAGTTAATATGGTAGAAAATGTGTTTTATCCTTGTATTTTCATGTGTTGACTTCTATATTTCAAGAACCAGCACTGTAACTGACACATAGAATATAAGCAATAAAATTTGCTGAAAGAATGAATGAGTCCCCACAATTCTAAGAATAATTTTAAGACCAACACAGACCCCATATCTACCAAGGTCTATGACAGAAGTATCCAGAGATGAAAGCCTGATCTCAGCTAGTGGTAGAGCTGACAGAATTTATCTAGTTTTAATAATTTACAGTTCATCCAATTACATCTAGGCATAGTACCTACGTGAGCCA
>NW_028294552.1:0-70000 GCF_964341445.2 Mesoplodon mirus
GAAATCAAAATGATCCATGACCTCTGTCATCACAATGCTCCAAACCCTTGTGATCACAATGTTCCATAACACTTGTCATCACAACGCTCCATGATGCCTGTCATCACAATACTCCATGCCCTACTCATCACAAAGCTCCATGACATTTGTCATCACAAATCTCAATACACTTGTCATCACAATGCCACATGCCTTTTTCATCACAATGTTCCATGCCATTGTCATCAAAATACTCCACAAGCTTGTCATCAGAATACTTCATGACCGTTTTCATCACAATTCTCCCTGCACCTGTCAGCAAAATTCTCCCTGACCCTTGTCATCACAATGCTCCAAGCCATTGTCATCACAATGCTCCATTACCTTTGTCATCAGAATCCTCCATGACACTTGGCATCACAATGCTCCATGCCATTGTCATCAATATGGGCCATTACATATGTCACCACAATGCTCCCTGACACCTGTCTTCACAATACTGCATGACCTCGTCCTCACAATGCGCCATTACAACAGTCATCACAATAATCCATGAAACTTATTAGACCAATGCTCCACTCCCTTGTCATCACAATGGTCCATGTCCTTTTTATCACAATGCTCCATTACGCCTGTCATCACAATGCTCCATGCCTCCATTCATCACAATGCTTCATGACCTTTGCCATCACAATGGTCCATGCCCTCGTCATCAACAGTCTCTGTGACATATGTAACCACAATGGTCCAATAACTTTTCATCACAATGCTCTTTGACCCTTGTCATCACAATGTTCTATGCCTTTCTCCGCACAATGCTCCATGACCCTTGTCATCACAATGCTCCATGCGCTTTTCAGATCAATGCTCCATGACCCATGTCATCACAATGCACCCTGTGCTTCTCATCACAGTGCTCCACAATCTTGTCACCACGATGCTCCATAAAACTTGTCATCACAATTCTCCATGCACTTCTCATCAAAATGCTTTCTAACCAATGATATCACAATGTTACAGCACTATTCATCACAATACTCCCTCACCCCTGTCATCACAATATTCCATGACTTTTGTCTTTGCAATGCTACATGCACATATCATCACAAAGTTCGGTGACACCTGACATCACAATATTCCATAACCCCTGTCATCATAATGCTCCATAACACTTTTCCTCAAAATGCTCAATGACGCCTGACATCACAATGTTCCATAACACCTGTCATCATAATTCTCCATGATCCTTTTCATCAAAATGCTCCATGAACCCTGACATCACACTGTTCCCTAACCCCTGTCATTAAAATATTCCATGACACTTTTCATCAAATTGCTCTATGACCCTGTCATCACAATGTTCCCTGCCCTTCTCATCACAATGTACCACGCCCTTGTCATCAAAATGCTCCATGACTTTTGTCATCACAAAGCTCCATGACCCTTGGCATCTCAATGCTCCATGCCATTTTCATCACAATGCTCCATGAACCCTCTAATCACAATGCTCCATGCCCCTTTGCATCTCAATGCTCCATGAACCCTGTCATCAAAATGCACCATGACCCTCATCATAATGCTTCAGGCTATTGTCATCACAATGAAATCAAAATATTCGATGATCTATCTCATCACAATGCTCCAAATCCTTGTGATCACAATGTTCCATAACACTTATCATCACAACGCCCCATGAAGCTCATCATCACAGTTATCCATGGTCTTCTCATCACAGTGCTCCATGACCTTTGTCATCACAATGCTCTATACACATGTCATCACAATGCTCCCTGACACTTCTCATCAGTATGCTCCTGGAACCCTGTCATGACAAGGCTCCATACCATTTTCATAACAATGATCCATGCCAATTTCATCACAATGCTCCAAGACACCAGTAATCACAAAGCTCCATGCCCTTGTCATCACAATGCTCCAAGACCCCTGTAATCACAATACTCCATGCCCCTTTTCATCAGAATGCTCCATGAGACTTCTTATTACGAGGCTCCATGGTCTCCTCATCACAGTGCTCCAGGAACCTTTCATCACAGTGCTCCATTCCCTTGTCATCACAATGCTCCATGACCCCTGTCCTCACAATACTTCCTGAACATTTTCAGTCCAATTCTCCAGGAACTTCTCATCACAATGCTTCATGATCCCTATCATCACAATGCTCCATGACCACTGTCATCACAACGCTCCATGACCCCTGACAACACAGTGATCCGGGACTCTAGTCTTCACAATGCTCCATTCCATAGTCATCACAATGCTCCATTAATATTTTCAGCCCAATGCTCCATGACACTTGTCATCACAATGATCCATGACCTTGCCATCACTATGCTCCATGACCCCTGTAATCACAATGATCCGTGATGCTTCCCATCAAAGTGCTCTAGGACCCTTATCATCACAATGCTCCATGCCTGTGTCAGCAAAATGCTACATGACCTTGCCAACAAAATGCTTCATTTGCTTGTCATCACCATACTCCCTTAGCATTGTCATCACAATCATCCATGAACCTTGGGATCACATTGCTTCATGCCCTTGTCATCACAATGCTGCATGCTCCTTGAAAACAAAATGATCCATGACTTCTATCATCACAATGCTCCAAACCCTTGTGATCACAATGTTTCATAACACTTGTCATCACAACGCTCCATGATGCCTGTCATCACAATACTCTATGCCCTTTTCGTCAAAATGCTCCATGATCTTTTTCATCAAAATTCTCAATACACTTGTCATCACAATGTTCCCTGACACTTGTCATCAGAATGCTCCTTGAAACCTGTCATGAAATGGCTTCATGCCTTTTTCATAACAATGCTCCATGCCCTTTTCATCACAATGCTCCAAGCCATTGTCGTCACAATACTCCACAAGCTTGTCATCAGAATGCTCCATGACACTTGTCATCACATTTCTCCAAGGCCACTGTCATCACAATGCTCCATACCCCTTGTCATTACTGTGCTCCATGATGCGCATCATCACAATTATCCATGGCCTTCTCATCACAATGCTCGACGCCATTGTCATCAAAATGCTCCATGACCCATGTAATCACAATGCTCCATGCCCTTGTCATCAAAAAGCTCCATTTCTTTGTCAGAACAATGCTCAATGAACATAGTCATCACAATGTGCCACACGCATTTCATCACAACGGTCAACAACCTTGTCATTGCTATGCTTCATAAACCTTGTAATCAAAATGGTCCATGCACTTCTCATCAAAATGCTCTCTCACCAGAGATATCACAATGTTCCATCTCTAGTCATCACAATACTCCCTCATCCCTGTAATCACAATGTTCCAGGACCCTGTCATCACAATGCTACATCCCTTTATCATCACAATGTTCCATGACCCCTGACATCACAATGTTCCATAACCCCTGTCATCAAAATGCTCCATGACCCTTTTCATCCCAAAGCTCCAAGACCCCTGACATCACAGTGTTCTATAACCACTGCCATCAAAATGTTCCTTTACACTTTTTATCAAATTGATGCATGACCTGGTCATCAAAATGCTCCCTGCATTTCTCAGCACAATGCACCATGCCCTTGTCATCAAAATGCTCCATGACTTGTCATCAAAAAGCTCCATGACCCTTGGCATCACAATGCTCCATGTCATTGTCATCACAATGCTCCATGAACCCTCTCATCACATTGCTCCATGCACATGTCATCACAAAGCTCCATGACACTTGTCATCACAATGCTCGATGCCCTTCTCATCACAATGCTCCATGCCCTTGTCATTACAATCCTGCATGACCCATGTATCACAGTGTTCCGTGCCCTTCTCATCCCAATGCTCCATGCCCACTCTCATCACAATAATCCATGAAACATTTCAGACCAATGTTCCACGCCCTTCTCATCAAAATGCTCCATTACACCTGTCAAAAAAATGCACCATGACATTTGCCATCAAAATGTTCCACGGCCTAGTCATCACGAGGTTCCATGACACTTGTTATCACAATGCTCCAGACCTCTGAAAGCACAATGCTCCATGCCCTTGTCATCACAAAGCTCCATGACCCATGTCATCAGAAAGTTCCTTGGTCTTCTCATCACAGTGCTCCATGCCCTTGTCATCACAATGCTCCAAGACCCTTGTAATCACAATGCTCCATGCCCCTTTTCATCTCAATGCTCCATGAACCCTGTCATCACAATGCACCATTCCCATCATCATAATGCTACAGGCTATTGTCTTCACAGTTAAATCAATATTCTCCATGAACTCTGTCATCATAATGTTCCAAAACCTTGTGATCACAATGTTCCATAACACTTATCATCACAACACCCCATGACGCTCATCATCACAATTATCCATGGTCTTCTCATCACAGTGCTCTAGGACCTTGTCATCACCATGCTCCATTTCCTTGTCATCACAATGCTCCATGACCTCTGTCTTCACAATAATCCATGAACATTTTCAGCCCAGTGCTCCACGACCTACTCATCACAATGCTCCATGGCCAATATCATCACAATGCTCCATGACCACTGTCATCAAAACCCTCCATGACACCTGACAACACAATGGTCCGGGACTCTTGTCATCACAATGTTCCATTCCCTAGTCATCAAAATGCTCCATGACCCATGTCATCACAACACTCCATGAACATTTTCAGCCCAGTCCTCCATGAACCTTGTCATCACAATGATCCATGCCCTTGTCTTGCCAATGCTCCATGAACCCTGTATTCACAATGTTCCGTGATGCTTGTTATAACAATGCTCCATTACCTCTGTCATAACAATGCTCCATGACACCTGCCATCACAGTGTTCCACGGCCTTGTCATCACAAGGCTCCATGACCCCTGTCATCACAATACTTCATGCCCTTGTCATGACAATGCTCCAAGACCCATGTAATCACAATGCTCCATGCCCCGTTTCATCAGAATGCTCCATGAGACTTGTCATCACAAGTCTCTATGGTCTTATCATCACAACGCTCCAGGACCTTGTTATCACCATGCTCCATTCCCTTGTCATCACAATGCTCCATGACCCCTGTCATCACAATAATCCATGAACATTTTCAGCCCAATGCTCCATGAAATTCTCATCACAATGCTCCATGACAAATATCATCAAAATGCTCCATGACCACTGTCATCACAACACTCCATGACACCTGACAACACAATGATCCGGGACTCTTGTCATCACAATGCTCCATTCCCTACTCATCACAATGCTCCATGACCCCAGTCATCACAATACTCCATGAACCTTTTCAGCCCAATGTTCCATGACTCTTGTCATCACAATGATCCATGCCCTTGTCATCCCAATGCTCCATGACCCCTGTATTCACAGTGCTCCATGACACCTGTCATCACAATGCTCCATGCCTTTGTCAGCAAAATGCTACATGACCTTGTCATTACAATGCTCTATGAGATTGTCATCACAATACTCCTTTACCATTGTCATCACATTCCTCCATGAAGCTTGGGATCACATTGCTTCATGCCCTTGGCATCACAATGCTCCATGCTCCTTGAAATAAAATGATCCATGACCTCTGTCATCACAATGCTCCAAACCCTTGTGATCACAATGTTCCATAACACTTGTCATCACAACGCTCCATGATGCCTGCCATAACAATAATCCATGCTCTTTTCATCACTATGCTCCATGACCTTTGTCATCACAATTCTCAATACACTTGTCATCACAATGCTCTCTGACACTTGTCATCAGAATGCTGCTTGAATCCTGTTATGAAAAGGCTCCATGCATTTTTCATCACAAAGCCCCATGCCATTTTCATCACAATGCTCCATGCCATTGTCATCAAAATACTCCACAAGCTTGTCATCAGAATGCTCCATGACCCTTATCATCACAATTCTCCATGCACTTGTCAGCACAATGCACCGTGACCTTTGTCATCACAATGCTCCATGCCCTTGTCATCACAATGCTCCATTACTTTTGTCATCAGAATCCTCCATGACACTTGGCATCACAATGCTCCATGCCATTGTCATCTCAATGGACCATTACATATGTCATCACAATGCTCCCTGACAGCTCTCTTCACAATACTGCATGACCTTGTCATCACAATTCTCCATGCCCTTGTCATCACAATGCGCCATTCCAAGTTTCATCACAATAATCCATGAAACTTATTAGACCAATGCTGCATACCCTTGTCATCACAATGCTCCATGTCCTAGTTATCACAATGTTCCAAAACCCCTGTAATCAGAATGCTCCATGCCCCTTTTCATCAGTATGCTCCATGAGATTTGTCATCAGAAGTCTCCATGGTTTTCTCATCACAATGCTCCAGGACCTTGTAATCACAATGCTTCACGACATTTTCGTGAAAATCCTCAATGGCCCTTGTCATCATAATGCTCCAAGCCCTAGTCATCACAATGCTCCATTATATTTGTCATCACAATCCTCCATTACATTTGGCATCACAATGCTCCATGCCATTGTCATCGCAATGGACCATGACATATGTCATCACAATGCTCCGTGACACCAGTCTTCACAATATTCCATGCCCTTGTCATCACAATGCTCCATGCCCTTGTAATCAAAATGCACCATGTCCACTGTCATCACAATAGTCTTGGAAACTTGTCAGACCAATGCTCCATGCCCCTGTCATCACAATGCTCCATGCACTTGTCATCACAATGCTCCATGACCCCTGTCATAACAAAGCTCCATGACCCCTGCCATCACAATGTTCCACGGCCTTGTCATCACAAGGTTCCATGACGCTTGTCATCACAATGCTCAAAGACACCTGTAATCACAAAGCTCCATGCCCTTGTCATCACAAAGCTCCATGACGCATGTCATCAGAATGTTCCATGGCCTTCAAATCAAAAGGCTCCATGCCCTTGTCATCACAATGCACCATGTCCAATATCATCACAATAATCTATGAAACTTGTCAGACCAATGCTCCATGCCCCTGTCATCACAATGCTCCATGCCTTTGTCATCACAATGCTGCATGACACTTGTCATCACAATGCTCCGTGACTCCAGTCATCACAATGCTTCATAACGTTTGTCATCACAACGGTCCATGCCCGCGTCATGACAAGGCTCTGTGACATTTGTAACCACAATGCTCCATGAACTTTTCATCACAATGCTGCGTGACCCTTGTCATTACAATGTTCCATGCCTTTGTCAGAACAATGCTCCATGACACTTGTCATCACTGTGTGCCATGCGCTTTTCATCACAATGATCCACAACCTTGTCATCGTTATGCTACATAAACATTGTAAGCACAATGCTTCATGCACTTCTCATCCAAATGCTCTCTCACATGAGATATCACAATGTTCCATCACTAGTCATCACAATCTTCCCTCACCCCTGTTATCACAATGTTCCATGAACCCTGTCATCACAATGCTACATCCCCTTATCAGCACAATGTTCTATGACCCCTGACATCACAATGTTACATAACCACTGTCATCAAAATGCTCCATGACAGTTTTCATCACAAAGCTCCATGACCCCTGGCATCACAATGTTCTATAACCCCTGTCATCAAAATGTTCCATTACATTTTTCATCAAATTGCTGCATGACCCTGTCATCAAAATGCTCCCTGCCTTTCTCATCACAATGCACCACACCCTTGTCATCAAAATACCCCATGACCTTTGTCATCATAAAGCTCCATGACCCTTGGCATCACAATGATCCATGCAAATGTCATCACAGTGTTCCATGAACCTTCTCATCACATTGCTCCATGCCCTTGTCATCACAAAGCTCCAGGACACTTGTCATCACAATGCTCAATGCCCTTCACATCACAGTAATCCATGAAATATTTTAGACCAATGCTCAATGCCCTTCTCATCACAATGATCCATTACCTATGTCATAACTATGCTCCATGACCCCTGCCATCACAATGTTCCATGGCCTTGTCATCACAAAGCTCCATGATCCTTGTCAACACAATGCTCCAAACCGCTGTAATCATAATGCTCCATGCCCTTGTCATCACAAAGCTCCATGACGCATGCCATCAGAATGTTCCATGGCCTTCTCCTCACAATGCTACATGCCCTTGTCATGACAGTGCTCCAAGACACCTGTAATCACAATGCTCCATGCTCCTTTTCATCTCAATGCTCCATGAAGCCTGTCATCAAAATGCACCATGCCCCTCATCATAATGCTTCAGGCTATTGTCATCACAATGAAATCAAAATTATCCAAGACCACTGTCATCATAGTGCTCCAAACCCTTGTGATCACAAAGTTCCATAACACTTATCATCACAACACCCTATGACGCTCATCATCACAATTATCCATGGTCTTCTCATCACAATGCTCCATGACCTTTGTCATGACAATTCTCAGTACACTTGTCATCACAATGCTCCCTGACACATGTCGTCAGTATGCTCCTTGAACCCTGTCATGACAAGGCTCCATGCCTTTTCATCACAATGATCCATGCCCTTTTCATCACAATGCTCCAAGACCCCTGTAATCACAGTGCTCCATGCTCTTGTCATCACAAAGCTCCATGACACGTCATCAGAATGCTCCAAGACCCCTGTAATCACAATGCTCCATGCCCCTTTTCATTAGAATGCTCCATGAGACTTGTCATCACAAATCTCCATGCTCTTATCATCACAGTGCTCCAGGACCTTGTCATCACCATGTTCCATTCCATTGTCATCACAATGCTCCATGACCCCTGTCATCACAATACTCCATGAATATTTTCAGCCCAATGCTCCATGAAATTCTCATCACAGTGCTCCATGTCAACTATCATAAAATGCTCCATGACCACTGTCATCACAACACTCCATGACACCTGACAACACAATGATCCGGGACTCTTTTCATCACAATGCTCCATTCCCTAGTCATCACAATGCTCCATGAACATTTTCAGCCCAATGCTCCATGACCCTTTTCATCACAATCATCCATGCCCTTGTCATCCCAATGCTCCATGACCCCTGTATTCACAATGCTCCGTGACGCTTGTCATCACAATGCTCCATGACACCTGTCATCACAATGCTCCATGACTGTGTCAGCAAAATGCTACATGACCTTGTCATTACCATGCTCTATGTGCTTGTCATCACAGCACTCCATTACCATTGTCATCACAATCCTCCATGAACCTAGGATCACATTGCTTCATGCCCTTGTCATCACGAAGCTCCATGCTCCTTGAAATCAAAATGATCCATGACCTCTGTCATCACAATGCTACAAACACTTGTGATCACAATGTTCCATAACAGTTGTCATCACAACGCTCCATGATGCCTGTCATCACAATAATCCATGCCCTTTTCATCACAGTGCTTCATGAACTTTGTCATCACAATTCTCAATACACTTGTCATCACAATGTTCCCTGACACTTGTCGTCATAATGCTCCTTGAAACCTTTCACAAAAAGGCTCCATGCATTTTTCATCACAAAACCCCATGCCATTTTCATCACAATGCTCCATGCCTTTGTCATCAAAATACTCCACAAGCTTGTCATCAGAATGCTCCATGACTATTGTCATCACATTTCTCCATGCACTTGTCAGAACTATGCTTCCTGACCCTTGTGATCACAATGCTTCAAGCCATTTTCATCACAAAGCTCCATTATCTTTGTCATCAGAATCCTCCATGACACTTGGCATCACAATGCTCCATGACATTGTCATCACAATGAGCCATTACATATGTCAACACAATGCTCCATGACACCTCTCTTCACAATAATGCATAACCTGGTCATCACAATGCTCCATGCCCTTGTCATCACAATGCACCATTCCAACTGTCATCACAATAATCCACGAAAATTATGAGAACAATGGTCCATGCCCTTGTCATAACAATGCTCCATGCCATAGTTATCATAAAGTTCCAAAACGCCTGTAATCAGAATGCTCCATGCCCCATTTCATCAGTATGCTCCATGAGTTTTGTCATCACAAGGCTCCATGATTTTCTCATCACAGTGCTCTAGGACCTTATAATCACAATGCTTCACGACATTGTCATAAAAATTCTCAAAGGCCCTTGTCAACCTAATGCTCCAAACCCTAGTCATCACAATGCTCCATTATATTTGTCATCACAATCCTCCATTACATTTGGCATCACAATGCTCCATGCCATTGTCATCGCAATGGACCATGACATATATCATCACAATGCTCCCTGACACCTGTCTTCACAATACTCCATGCCCTTGTCATCACAATGCTCCATGCCCTTGTCATCACAATGAACCATGTCCACTGTCATCACAATAATCTAGGAAACTTGTCAGACCAATGTTCAATGCCCCTGTCATCACAATGCTCCATGCCCTTGTCATCACAATGCTCCACGACCCCTGTCATAACAATGCTCCATGACCCCTGCCATCACAATGTTTCACGGCCTTGTCATCAGAAGGCTCCATGACGCTTGTCATCACAATGCTCCAAGACCCCTGTAATCAAAATGCTCCATGCCCTTGTCATCACAAAACTCCATGACACATGTCATCAGAATGTTCCATGGCCTTCTCATCAAAATGCTCCATGTCCTTGTCATCACAATGCACCATGTCCAATGTCATCACAATAATCTATGAAACATGTCAGACCAATGCTCCATGCCCCTGTCATCACAGTGCTCCATACCCTTGTTATCACAATGCGCCATGACCCCTGTCATCACATTGCTCCATGACTCCAGTCATCACAATGCTTCATAACGATTGTCATCACAACGGTCCATGCGTGCGTCATCACAAGGCTCTGTGACCTTTGTAAACACAATGCTCCATGAACTTTTCATCACAATTCTCCGTGACCCTTGTCATCACAATGCTCCATGCCTTTGTCAGGACAATGCTCCATGACCGTTGTCATTCCAAAGTGCCATGCGCTTTTCATCACAATGATCCACAAACTTGTCATCGCTATGCTCCATAAACCTTGTAATCACAATGGTCCATGCACTTCTCATCCCGATGCTCTCTCACATGAGATATTACAATGTTCCATCACTAGTCATCACAATCCCCACACACCCCTGTTATCACAATGTTCCATGACCCCTGTCATCACAATGCTACATCCACTTATCATCACAATGTTCCATGACCCATGACATCACAATGTTCCATAACCACTGTCATCAAAATGCTCCCTGACCCTTGTCATCACAAAGCTCCATTAACTTTGTCATCAGAATCCTCCATGAAACTTGGCATCACAATGCTCCAGGCCATTGTTTTCACAATGGGCCATTACATATGTCATCACAGTGCTCCCTCACACCTCTCTTCACAATACTGCAAGACCTGGTCATCACAGTGCTACATGCCCTTGTCATCACAATGCACCATTCCAAGTGTCATTGCAATACTCCATGAAAATTATTAGACCAGTGCTCCATGGCCTTGTCATCACAATGCTCCATGCCCTTGTTATCACAATGTTCCATGACCCCTGTCATCACAATGCTCCGTGACTCCAGTTATCACAATGCTCCATGACTTTTGTCATCACAGTGGTCTATGCCCTCATCATCAACAGTCTCTGTGACTTTTTTTAAGCACAATGCTCCAAGAACATTTCATCACAATGTTCTTTGACACTTGTCATCACAATGCACTATGCCTTTCTTTGCACAATGCTCCATGCCCTTGTCATCACATTGCTCCATGACCCCTGTCATCACAATGCTCCGTGACTCCTGTCATCACAATTCTTCATAACATTTGTCATCACAATGGTGAATGCTCACGTCATCAAAAGCCTCTGTTAACTTTGTAACCACAATGTTCCATGAACTTTTCATCACAATGCCCAGAGACACTTGTCATCACAATTCTCCATGCCTTTGTCAGAAAAATGCTCCATAACCCTTGTCATCACAATGGGCGACGCGATTTTCATCCCAACGGTCCACAAATTTGTCATCGCAATGCTCCATAAATCTTGTAATCACAATGCTCCATTCCCTTCACATCACAATGCTCCATTACCCCTCTCATAACAGTGCTCCATGACCCCTGCCATCACAATGTTCCACGGCCTTGTCATCGCAAGGCTCCATGACCCTTGTCATCACAGTGCTCCAAGACCCCTGTAATCAAAATGCTCCATGCCCTTGTCATCACAAAGCTCCATGACACATGTCATCAGAATGTTCCATGGTCTTCTCATCAAAATGCTTCATGCCCTTGTCATCACAATGCTCCCAGACCCCTGTAATCACAATGCTCCATGCCCCTTTTCAACTCAATGGTCCATGAAACCTGTCATCACAATGCATCATGCCCATCATCATAATGCTTCCAGCTATTGTCAGCACAGTGAAATCAAAATACTCCATGACCTCTGTCATCACAATGCTCCATGAATCCTGTCATCACAATACTCCATGAACATTTTCAGACCACTGCTCCATGACAGTTGTCATCACAATGATCCATGCCCTTGTCATCCCAATGCTCCATGACCCCTGTATTCACAATGCTCCGTGACGCTTGTCATCACAGTGCTCCATGACACATGTCATCACAATGTTCCATGCCTTTGTCAGCAAAATGATACATGACCTTGTCATTACAATGCTCTATGCGCTTGTCATCACAATACTCCATTACCATCGTCATCACAATCCTCCATGAATATTTTGGTCACATTGCTTCATGCCCTTGTCATCACAGTGCTCCATGCTCCTTGAAATCAAAATGATGCATGACCTCTGTCATCACAATGCTCCAAACAATTCTGATCACAATGTTCAATATCACTTGTGATCAAAACACTCCATGATGACTGTCATCACAATACTCCATGCCATTTTCATCACAATGCTCCATGACCATTGTCATCACAATTCTCAATACACTTGTCATCAAAATGCTCCCTGACACTTGTCGTCAGAATGCTCCTTGAACCCTGTCATGAAAAGGCTCCATGCCTTTTTCATCACAAAGCCCCATGCCATTTTCATCACAATGCTCCATGCCATTGTCATCAAAATACTCCACAAGCTTGTCATCAGAATGCTCCATGACCCTTGTCATCACAATTCTCCATGCACTTGTCAGCACAATGCTCCCTGACAATTGTCATCACAATGCTCCAAGCCATTGTCATCACAATGCTCCATTACATTTGTCATCAGAATCCTCCATGACACTAGGCATTACAATGCTCCATGCCATTGTCATCACAATATGCCATTACATATGTCATCAAGATGCACCCTGACACCTGTCTTCACAATACTGCAAGACGTGGTCATCACAATGCTCCATGCCCTTGTCATCACAATATGCCATTCCAACTGTCATCGCAATAATCCATGAAACATATTAGACCAATGCTCCATGCCCTTGTCATCAAAATGCTCCATGCCCTTGTTATCACAATGCTCCATGACCCCTGTCATCACAATGCTCCGTGACTCCAGTCATCACAATGCTCCATGACCTTTGTCATCAAAATGGTCCATGCCCTCATCATCAAACGCCTCTGTGACCTTTTTAACCACAATGCTCCATGCACATTTCATCACAATGCTCTTTGCCCCTTGTCATCACAATGCTATATGCCTTTCTCAGCACAATGCTCCTTGCCCTTGTCATCACAATGCTCTATGACCCCTGTCATCACAATGCTCTTTGACTCCAGTCATCACAAACCTTCATAACGTTTGTCATCACAGTGGTCGATGCCCGTGTCATCACAGGGCTCTGTTACATTTGTAACTACAACGCTCCATGAAATTTTCATCACAATGCTCCGTGACCCTTGTCATCTCAATGCTCCATGCATTTGTCCGAAAAATACTCCATGTCCCTTATCATCACAACGTGCCACACGCTTTTCACCCCAACGGTCCACAAATTTGTCATGGCAATGCTGCATAAAATTTGTAATCACAAAATTCCATGCCCTTCTCATCAAAATGCTCCATTACCCCTGTCATAGCAATGTTCCATGACCCCTGCCATCACAATGTTCCATGGCCTTGCCATCACAAGGCACCATGACCCTTGTCATCACAATGCTCCAAAACACCTGTAATCACAATGTTCCATGCCCTTGTCATCACAAAGCTCCATGACACATGTCGTCAGTATGTTCCATGGCCTTCTCATCAAAATGTTCCATTCCCTTGTCATCACAATGCTCCCAGACGCCTGTAATCACAATGCTCCATGCCCCCTTTCATCTCAATGCTCCATGAACACTGTCATCACAATGCACCATGCCCATCATCATAATGCTTCCGGCTATTGTCAGCACAGTGAAATCAAAATTCTCCATGACCTCTGTCATCACAATGCTCCATGATCACTGTCATCACAATGATCCATGCCTTTGTCAGCAAAATGCTACATGACCTTTTCATTACAATGCTCTATGCGCTTGTCAACACAATACTCCATTACCATTGTCATCAAAATCCTCCATGAACCTTGGGATCACATTGCTTCATGACCTTGTCATCACAATGCTCCATGCTCCTTGAAATCAAAATGATCCATGACCTCTGTCATCGCAATGATCCAAACCCTTGTGATCACAATGTTCCATAACACTTGTCATCACAACACTCCATGATGCCTGTCATCACAATACTGCATGCCCTTTTCATCACAATGCTCCATGACCTTTGTCATCACAATTCTCAATACACTTGTCATCACAATGCTCCCTGACACTTGTCGTCAGAATGCTCCTTGAACCCTGTCACGAAAGGCTCCATGACTTTTTCATCACAATGCCCCATGCAGTTTTCATCACAATGCTCCATGTCATTGTCATCAAAATAATCCACCAGCTTGTCATCAGAATGCTCCATGACCATTGTCATCATAATTATCCATGCAATTCTCAGCACAAAGCTACCTGACCCTTGTCATCACAATGCTCCAAGCCATTGTCATCACAATGCTCCATTACCTTTGTCATCAGAATCTTCGATGTCACTTGGCATTACAATGCTCCATGCCCTTGTCATCACAATGCGCCATTCCAACTCTCATCGCAATAATCCATGAAAGTTATTAGACCAATGCTCCATGTCCTTGTCATCACAATGCTCCATTCCCTTGTTATTACAATGCTCCATGACCCCTGTCATCACAATGCTCTGTGACTCCATTCATCACAATTCTTCTTGACCTTTGTCATCACAATGGTCCATGCCCTCATCATCAACAGTCTCTGTGACGTTTTTAACCACAATGCTCCATGAATTTTTCATCACAATGCTCTTTGACCCTTGTCATCACCATGCTCTATGCCTTTCTCATCAGAATGCTCCATGCCCTTTTCATCACAATGCTCCCAGACCCGTGTAATCACAGTGCTCCATGCCCCTTTTCATATCAATGGTCCATGAACCCTGTCATCACAGTGCATCATGCCCATCATCATAATGCTTCTGGCAATTGTCAGTACAATGAAAGCAAAATTCTCTATGACCTCTGTCATCACAATGCTCCATGACCCCTGTCATCAAAATACTCCATGAACATTTTCAGCCCAATGCTCCATGACACTTGTCATCACGATGATCCATGCCCTTGTCATCCCAATGCTCCATGACCACTGTATTCACAATGCTCCGAGACGGTTGTCATCACAGTGCTCCATGACACATGTCATCACAATGCTCCATGCATTTGTCAGCAAAATGCTACATGACCTTGTCATTACAATGATCTATGCGCTTGTCATCACAATACTCCATTACCATTGTCATCACAATCCTCCATGAAACTTGGGATCACATTGCTTCAGGCGCTTGTCATCACAATGCTCCATGCTCCTTGAAATCAAAATGATCCATGACCTCTGTCATCACAATGCTCCCAACACTTGTGATCAAAATGTTCCATAACAGTTGTCATCACAACGCTCCATGATGCCTGTCATCACAATACTCCATGCTCTTTTCATCACAATGCTCCATGACCTTTGTCATCACAATTCTAAATACACTTGTCATTACAATGCTTCCTGAAACATGTCGTCAGAATGCTCCTTGAAACCTGTCACGAAAAAGCTCCATGCCATTTTCATCACAATGCCCAATGCTGTTTTCATCACAATGCTCCATGCCATTGTCATCAAAATACTTCATGACACTTGGCATTACAATGCTCCATGCCATTGTCATCACAATGGGCCATTACATATCTCATCACAATGCTCCCTGACACCTGTCTTCAAAATACTGCATGACCTGGTCATCACAATGCTCCATGCCCTTCTCATCGCGATGCACCATTCCAACTGTCATCACAATAATCCATGAAATTTATTAGACCAATGCTCCATGCCCTTGTCCTCACAATTCTCCATGCCCTTTTTATCACAATGCTCCATGACTCCAGTCATCACAATGCTTCCACAACTTTGTCATCACAATGGTCCATGCCCTCATCATCAACAGTCTCTGTGACCTTTTTAACCACAATGTTCCATTAACTTTTTATCACAATGCTCTTTGACCCTTGTCTTCACAATGCTGTATGCCTTTCTAAGCACAATGCTCCTTGCCCTTGTCATCACAGAGCTTCATGACCCCTGTCATCACAATGCTCTGTGACTCCCGTCATCACAATGCTTCATAACATTTGTCATCACAGTGGTCCATGCCCGCATCATCACAGGGCTCTGTTACCTTTGTTACCACAATGCTCCATGAACTTTTCATCACAATGCTCCGTGACACTTGTCATCACAATGTTCAATGCCTTTGTCAGAAAAATACTCCATGACCGTTGTCATCAAAATATGCCACGCGCATTTCATCACAACGGTCCACAAATTTGTCATCGCAATGCTCCATAAACATTGTAATCTCAATGCTCCATGCCCTTCTCATCACAGTGCTCCATTACCCCGGTCATAACAATGATCCATGTCCCCTGCCATCACAATGTTCCACGGCCTTGTCATCACAAGGCTCCATGACAGTTGATATCACAATGCTCCAAGACCACTGTAATCACAATTCTCCATGCCCTTGTCATCACAAAGCTCCATGACACATGTCATCAGAATGTTCCATGGCCCGCTCATAAAAATGAGGCATGCCCTTGTCATCACAGTGCTCCAAGACCCCTGTAATCACAATGCTCCATGCCCCTTTTCATCTCAATGCTCCATGAACCCTGTCATCACAATGCATCATGCCCATCACCATAATGCTTCCGGCTATTGTCAGTGAAATTAAATCAAAACTCTCCATGACCTCTGTCATCACAATGCTCCATGACTCCTCTCATCACAATACTCCATGAACATTTTCAGGGCAGTGCTCCATGACCCTTTTCATCACAATTATCCATGCCCTTGTCATCCCAATGCTCCATGACCCCTGTATTCACAATGATCCGTGACACATGTCATCACAGTGCTCCATGACACCTGTCATCACAATGCTCCATGCCTTCGTCAGCAAAATTCTACATGACCTTGTCATTACAATGCTCTATGCGCTTGTCATCACAATGCTCCAAGACCCCTTAAATCACAATGATCCATGCCCTTTTTCATCTCAATTTTCCTTGAACCCTGTCATCACAATGCACCAAGCCCATCATTATAATGCTTCAGGCTATTATCATTACAATGAAATCAAAATTCTCCATGACCTCTGTCATCAAAATGCTCTCAACCGTTGTGATCATAATGTTCCATAACACTTATCATCACAACACCCCATGACGATCATCATCACAATTATCCATGGTCTTGTCATCACAATGCTCCATGATCTTTGTCATCACAATGCTCAATACACTTGTCATCACAATGCTCCCTGACACTTGTCAGTATGCTCGTTTAACCCTGTCATGACAAAGCTCCATGCCTTTTTCATCACAATTATCCATGCCCTTTTCATCACAATGTTCCAAGACCCCTGTAATCACAGTGCTCCTAGCCCTTGTCATCACAAATCTACCTGATGCATGTAATCGGAATGGTCCATGGCCTTCTCCTCACAATGCTCCATATCATTGTCATCACAATGCTCCATGAACTCTCTCATCACATTGCTCCATGCCCTTGTCCTTACAATCCTGATGACCCATGTATCACAGTGTTCCGTGCCCTTGTCATCACAATGCTTCATGCCCACTCTCATCACAATAATCCATGAAATATTTCAGACCAATGCTCAATGCCCTTCTCATCGCAATGCTCCATTAACTCTGTCATAACAATGCTCCATGACCCCTGCCATCACAATGTTCCATGGCCTTGTCATCACAAGGCTCCATGACCCTTGTCATCACAATGATCCAAGACACCTGTAATCAAAATGCTCCATGCCCTTGTCATCACAAAGCTCCATGACGCATATCATCAGAAGGTTCCATGGCCTTCTCCTCACAATGCTCCTTGCCCTTGTCATCACAATGCTCCAAGACGCCTGTAATCACAATGCTCCATGCCCTTTTTCATCTCCATGCTCCATTAACACTGCCATCACAATGCACCATGCCCATCATCATAATTCTTCAGCCTATTGGCATTACAATGAAATCAAAATTCTCCATGACCTCTGTCATCATAATGCTCCAAACCCTTGTGATCACAATTTTCCATAACACTTATCATCACAACACCACATGACGCTCATCATCACAATTATCCATGGTCTTGTCATAACAATGCTCCATGACCTTTGTCATCACAATGCTCAATACACTTGTCATCACAATGCTCCTTGACACTTGTCGTCAGTATGCTCCTTGAACCCTGTCATGACAAGGATCCATGCCTTTTTCATCACAATGATCCATGCCCTTTTCATCACAATGCTCCATGACCACTTTCATCACAATACTCCATGAACATTTTCAGCCCAATGCTCCATGACCTTCTCATCACAATGCTCCCTGACCAATATCATCATGATGCTCCATGACCACTGTCATCACAACACTCCATGACACCTGACAACACAATGATCCGGGACTCTTGTCATCACAATGCTCCATGTCCTTGTCATCACAATGCTTCACTCCAACTGTCATAGCAATAATCCATGAATTTTATTAGACCAATGTTCCATGCCCTTGTCATCACAATGCTCCATGCCCTTGTTATCCCAATGCTCCATGACCCCTGTCATCAAAATACTCCATGAACTTTTTCAGCCCAATGCTCCATGACCCTTGTCATCACAATGATCTATGCCCTTGTCATCCCAATGCTCCATGACACCTGTCA
Organism: Mesoplodon mirus; assembly: GCF_964341445.2. NCBI lineage: Eukaryota > Metazoa > Chordata > Mammalia > Artiodactyla > Ziphiidae > Mesoplodon > Mesoplodon mirus. Next base: position 19,301 of record NW_028294552.1, read on the forward strand.
CCACAATGCTCCATGCCTTTGTCAGCAAAATTCTACATGACCTTCTCATTACAATCCTCTATGCGCTTGTCATCACAATACTCCATTACAATTGTCATCACAATCCTCCATGAACCTTGGGATCACATTGCTTCATGCCCTTGTCATCACAACGATCCATGATGCCTGTCATCACAATAACCCATGGCCTTTTCATCACAATGTTCCATGATATTTCTCATCACAATTCTCAATACAATTGTCATCACAATGCTTCCTGACACTTGTCGTCAGAATGCTTATTGAACCCTGTCACAAAAGCGCTCCATGCATTTTTCATCACAAAGCCCCATGCCGTTTTCATCACAATGCTCCATGCCATTGTCATCAAAATACTCCACAAGGTTGTCATCAGAATGCTCCATGACACTTGTCATCACAATTCTACATGCACTTGTCAGCACAATGCTCCCTAACCCTAGTCATCACAATGCTCCAAGCCATTGTCATCTCAATGCTCCATTACATTTGTCATCAGAATCCTCCATGACACTTGGCATCACAATGCTCCATGCCATTGTCTTCACAATGGGCCATTACATATGTCATCTCAATGCTCCCTGACACCTCTCTTCACAATAATGCATGACCTGGTCATCACAATGCTCCATGCCCTTGTCATCACAATGTGCCATTCCAACTGTCATCGCAAATATCCATGAAACTAATTAGAACAATATTCCATGCACTTGTCATCACAATGCTCCATGCCCTTTTTATCACAAAGTTCCAAGAAACCTGTAATCAGAATGCTCCTTGCCCCTTTTCATCAGTATGCTCCATGAGACTATTCATCAAAATGCTCCATGGTTTTCTCATCACAATGCTCCAGGAGCTTGTCATCACAATGCTTCACGACCTTGTCATGAAAATTCTCAATGACCCTTGTCATCATAATGCTCCAAGCCCTAGTCATCACAATGCTCCATTATATTTGTCAACAAAATCCTCCATTACAGTTGGCATCACAATGCTCCCTGACATTGTCATCGCAATGGACCATGACATATGTCATCACAATGCTCTCTGACAGCTCTCTTCACAATACTCCATGACCTTCTCATCACAATGCTCCATGCCCTTGTCTTCACAATGCACCTTGTCCACTGTCATCACAATAATCTCTGAAACTTGTCACCACAACTCTCCATGTCCCTGTCATCACAATGTTCCATGCTCTTGTCATCACAATGCTCCATGACTCCTGTCATCACAATGCTCCGTGAATCCAGTAATCACATTGCTTCATAACGTTTGTCATCACAATCGTCCATGCCCGCTTCATCACAAGGCTCTGTGACTTTTGTAACCACAATGCTCCATGAACTTTTCATCACAATTCTCCGTGACCCTTTTCATCACAATGCTCCATGCCTTTGTCAGAACAATGTTCCCTGACCCTTGTCATCACAATGTGCCACACGCTTTTCCTCACAATGATCCACAACCTTGTCATCGCTATGCTCCATAAAACTTGTAATCACAATGCTCCATGCACTTCTCATCCAAATGCTCTCTCACCTGAGATATCACAATGTTCCATCACTAGTCATCACAATCCTCCCTCAACCCTGTAATCACAATGTTCCAGGACCCCTCTGACATCAAAATTTTCCATAACCACTCTCATCAAAATGCTCCATGACACTTTTCATCCCAACGCTCCATGACCCATGGCATCACAATGTTCTGTAACCCCTGTCAACAAAATGTTCCATTACACTTTTCAACAAATTGCTGCATGACCCTGTCATCAAAATGATCCCTCACCTTATGGGGGCTTCCCTGGTGGTGCAGTGGTTGAGAGTCTGCCTGCCAATGCAGGGGACATGGGTTCGAGTCCTGGTCTGGGAAGATCCCACATGCCACGGAGCAGCTAGCCCCGTGAGACACAATTACTGTGCCTGCGCGTCTGGCACCTGTGGTCTGCAACAAGAGAGGCCACGATAATGAAAGGCCCGTGCAGCGTGATGAGGAGTGGCCCCCACTTGCCACAACTAGGGAAGGGCCTTGCACAGAAACGAAGACCCAACACAGCCATAAATAAATAAATAAATAAATAAATAAATAAATAAATAAAAAGTGGGTTAAAAAAAAACTATAATAAAAACATTTCTCAAAATGGCCCTAACAAATTTTATTAAATCATTAAAAAAAAATGATCCCTCACATTCTCATCACAATGCACCACACGCTTGTCATCAAAATGCTCCATGACCTTTGTCATCACAAAGCTCCAGGACCCTTGGCATCACAATGCTCCATGTCATTGTCATCACAATGCTCCAAGAACCCTCTCATCCCATTGCTCCATGCACTTGTCATCACAAAGCTTCATGACACTTGTCATCACAATGCTCGATGCACTTCTCATCAAAATGCTCCATGCCATTTTCATCACAATCCTCCATGACTCATGTATCACAGTGTTCCGTGCCCTTCTCATCACAATGCTCCATGCCCACTCTCATCACAATAATCCATGAAAGCTTTCAGGCGAATGCTCAATGCCCTTCTCATCACAATGCTCCATTACATCTGTCATAACAATGCTCCATGACCCTTGCCATCACAATGTTCCACGGCCTTGTCATAACAAGGCTCCATGACCCTTGTCATCACAATGCTCCAAGACCCCTGTAATCACAATGCTCCATGCCCTTTTCATCACAAAGCTCAATGACACATGTCATCAAAATGTTCCATGGCCTTCTCATCACAATGCTCCATGTCCTTGTCATCACAATGCTCCAAGACCCCTGTAATCACAATGCTCCATGCCCTTTTTCATCTCAATGCTCCATGAACCCTGTCATCACAGTGCACCATGCCCATCATCATAATGCTTCAGGCTATTGTCATCACAGTGAAATCAAAATGCTCCATTACCTCTGTCAACATAATGTTCCAAACCCTTGTGATCACAATGTTCCATAACACTTATCATCACAACACCCTATGACGCTCATCATCACAATTATCCATGGTCTTCTCATCACAATGCTCCATGACCTTTGTCATCACAATGCTCAATACTATTGTCATCACAATTCTCCCTGACAATTGTCATCAGTATGCTCCTTGAAACCTGTCATGACAAGGCTCCATGAATTTTCATCACAATGCTCCGTGCCCTTTTCATCACAATGCTCCAAGATCACTGTAATCACAATGATCCATGGGCTTGTCATCACAAAACTCCATGAAGCATGTCATCAGAATGCTCCATGGCCTTCCCATCACAATGATCCATGCCCTAGTCATCACAATGCTCCAAGACCCCTGTAATCACAATGTTCCATGCCCCCTTTCATCAGAATGCTCCGTGAGACTTGTCATCACAAGACTCCATGGTCATCTCATCACAGTGCTCCAGGACCTTGTCATCACCATTCTCCATTGCCTTGTCATACAATGCTCCATGACCCTTGTCATCACAATAATCCATTAACATATTCAGCCCAATGCTCCACGACCTACACATCACAATGCTCCATGGCCAATATCATCACAATGCTCCATGACCACTGTCATCACAACACTCCATGACTCCTGACAACACAATGATCCGGGACTCTTGTCATCACAATGCTCCATTCTCTACTCATCACTATGCTCAATGACCCCTGTCATCACAACAGTCCATGAACATTTTCAGCCCAGTGCTCCATGACACTTGTCATCACAATGATCCATGCCCTTGTCATCCCAATGCTCCATTACCCCTGTATTCACAATGCTCCATGACGCTTGTTATCACAGTGCTCCATGACACATTTCATCACAATGCTCCATGCCTTTGTCAGCAGAATGCTACATGACCTTGTCATTACAATGCTCTATGCGCTTGTCATCAAAATACTCCATTTCCATTGTCATCACAATCCTCCATGAACCTTGGGATCACATTGCTTCATGCCCTTGTCATCTCAATGCTCCATGCTCCTTGAAATGAAAATGATCCATGACCTCCGTCATCACAATGCTCCAAACACATGTGACAACAATGTTCCATAACACTTGTCATCAAAAAGCTCCATGATGCCTGTCACAACAATATTCCATGCCCTTTTCATCACAATGCTCCATGACCTTTGTCATCACAATTCTCAATATACATGTCATCACAATGCTCCCTGACATTGTCATCAGAATGCTCCTTGAACCCTGTCACGAAAAGGCTCCATGACTTTTTCATCACAATGCCCCATGCCGTTTTCATCACAATGCTCCATGACATTGTCATCACAATACTCCACAAGCTTGTCATCAGAATGCTCCATGACCATTGTCATCACAATTCTCCATGCACTTGTCAGCACAATGCTCCCTGACCCATGTCATCACAATGATCCCAGCCATTGTCATCACAATGTTCCATTACCTTTGTCATGAGAATCCTCCATGACCCTTGGCATCACAATGCTCCATGCCATTGTAATCACAATGGGCCATTACATATGTTATCACAATGCTTCCTGACAGCTGTCTTCACAATACTGCATTACCTGGTCATCACAATGCTCCATGCCCTTGTCATCACAATGCGCCATTCAAACTGTAATCGCAACAATCCATGAAACTTATTAGACTAATGTTCCATGCCCTTGTCATCACAATGCTCCATGCCCTTGTTATCACAATGCTCCATGACCCCTGACATCACAGTGCTCCGTGACTCCAGTCATCACAATGCTTCATGACCTTTGTCATCACAATGGTCCATGCCCTCGTCATCAACAGTCTCTGTGACCATTTTAACCACAATGCTCCATGAAATTTTTATCACAATGCTCTTTGACCCTTGTCATCACAATGCTCTATACCTTTCTCAGCACAATGCTCCATGACCCTTGTCATCACAATGCTCCATGCGCTTGTCAGCACAATGCTCCATGACACATGTCATCACAATTCACCATGCGCTTGTCATCACAGTGCTCTACAATCTTGTCATCACAATGCTCCATAAACATTGTCATCATAATGCTCCATGCACTTCTCATCAAAGTGCTCTCTCTCCACTGATATCTAAATGCTACATCACTATTTGTCACAATACTCCCTCACCCTGTCATCACAATGTTCCATGACTCCTGTCATCACCATGCTACATGCACTTATCATCACAATGTTCGATGACCACTGACATCATAATGTTCCATAACACCTGTCATCAAAATGTTCCATGACAATTTTCATCAAATTGCTCCATGACCCTGTCATCACAATTCTCCCTGCTCTTCTCATCACAATGCACAACGCCCTTGCCATCAAAATGCTCCATGGCCTTTGTCATCACAAATATCCATGACCCTTGGCATAACAATGCTCCATGTCATTGTCATCACAATGCTCCATGAACACTCTCATCACATTGCTCCATGCCCTTGTCTTCACAAAGCTCCATGACACATGTCATCAGAATGCTCCATGGCCTTCTCATCACAATGCTCCATGCCCTTGCCATCACAGTGCTCCATTACCCCTGTCATAACAATGCTCCATGACCCCTGCCATTATGATGATCCATGGCCTTGTCATCACAAGGCTCCATGACCTTTCTCATCACAATGCTCAATACACATGTCATCAAAATGCTCCCTGACACTTGTCATCAGTATGCTCCTTGAACCCTGTCATGACAAGACTCCATGCCTTTTCCATCACAATGATCCATGCCCTTTTCATCACAATGCTCCTAGACCCCTGCAATCACTGTGTTACATGCCCTTGTCGTCACAAAGCTCAATGACGCATGTCTTCAGAATGCTCCTTCGCCTTCTCCTCACAATGCTCCATACCCATGTCATCACAATGTTCCAAGACCCCTGTAATCACAATGGTCCATGCCCCTTTTCATCAGAATGTTCCAAGAGAGTTCTCATCACATTGCTCCATGTTTTTCTCATCACAATGCTCCAGGACCCTGTCATCACAATGCTTCACGACATTGTCCTGAAAATTCTCAATGGCCCTTGTCATCATAATGATCCAAGCCCTAGTCCTCACAATGCTCCATTATATTTGTCATCACAATCCTCCATTACATTTGGCATCACAATGCTCCCTGTCATTGTCATCGCAATGGACCATGACATATGTCATCACAATGCTCCCTGACACCTGTCTTCACAATAATCCATGACCTTCTCATCACAATGATCCATGCCCTTGTCATCACAATGCACCATGTCCCCTGTCATCACAATAATCTATGAAAGTTGTCAGACCAATGATCCATGCCCCTGTCATCACAATGCTCCATGCCCTTGTCATCACAATGCTCCATGCCCTTGTCATCACAGTACTCCTTGACCCCTGTCATCACAATGCTCCGTGTCTCCAGTCATCACAATGCTTCATAATATTTGTCATCACAATTGTCCATGCTGGCGTCATCTCAAGGCTCTGTGACCATTGTAACCAAAATTCTCCATGAACTTTTCATCACAATGCTCTGTGATCCTTGTCATCACAATGCTCCATGGCTTTGTCAGAAAAATGCTCCATGACCCTTGTCATCACAATGTGCCATGCGCTTTTCATCACAACGGTCCACATATTTGTCATAGCAATGCTCCATAAACCCTGTAATCACAATGCTCTATGCCCCTTTTCATCTCAATGATCCATGATCCCTGTCATCACAATTCACCATGCCCTTCATCATAATGCTTCATGCTATTGCCATCAAAATGAATTGAAAATGCTCCATGACCTCTGTCATAACAATGCTCCAAACCCTTGTGATCACTATATTCCATAACACTTGTCATCACAGTGCCCCATGACACTCGTCATCACAATTATCCATGTTCTTCTCATTACAATGCTCCATGACATTTGTCATCACAATTCTCAATACACTTTGTCATCAAAATGCTCCCTGACACATGTTGTCTGTATGCTCCTTGAACCCTGTCATGACAAGGCTCCATGCCTTTTTCATCACAATGATCCATGTCCTATCCATCACAATGCTCCAAGACACCTTTAAACCCAATGCTCCATGCTCTTGTCATCACAAAGCTCAATGAAACATGTCTTCAGAATGCTCCTTGGCCTTCTCCTCACAATGCTCCATGCCCATGTCATCACAATGTTCCAAGACCCCTGTAATCACAATGGTCCATGCCCCTTTTCATCAGTATGCTCCATGAGATTTGTCATCACAAGTCTCTATGGATTTCACATCACAATGCTCCAGGACCTTGTCATCACAATGCTTCACGACCTTTTCATGAAAATTCTCAATGCCCCTTGTCATCAAAATGCTCCAAGCCCTAGTCATCACTATGCTTCATTATATTTGTCATCAAAATCCTCCATTACATTTGGCATCACAATGCTCCCTGCCATTGTTATTGCAATGGACCATGACATATGTCATCACAATGCTCCCTGACACCTGTCTTCACAATACTCCATGACCTTCTCTTCACAATGATCCATGCCCTTGTCATCACAATGCACCATGTCCACTGTCATCACTATAATCTATGAAACTTGTCAGACCAATGCTCCATGCCCCTGTCACCACAATGCTCCATGCCCTTGTCATCACAATGCTCCATGACCAATGTCATCACAATGCTCCGTGACTCAAGTCATCACAATGCTTCATAACATTTGTCATCACAGTGGTCCATGCCCGCATCATCACAAGGCTCTGTGACCTTTATAACCACAGTGCTCCATGAACTTTTCATCACAATGCTCCGTGACCCTTGTCATCAAAAGGCTCCATGCTTTTGTCAGAACAATGCTCCATGACACTTGTCATCACAATATTCTACGAGCTTTTCATCACAACGGTCCACAAATTTGTCATGGTAATGCTCCATAAAATTTGTAATCACAATGCTCCATGCCCTTCTTATCACAGTGCTCCTTTACCTCTGTCATAACAATGCTCCATGACACCTGCGATCACAATGTTCCACGGCCCTGTCATCACAAGGCTCCATGGCCCTTGTCATCACAATGCTCCAAGACCCCTGTAACAAAAAGCTCCATGCCGTTTTCATCACAAAGCTCCATGATACATGCCATCAGAATGTTCCATGTCCTTCTCATCAAAATGCTCCATGCCCTTGTCATCACAGTGCTCCAAGACCCCTGTAATCACAATGCTCCATGCCCCATTTCATGTCAATGATCCATGAACCCTGTCATCACAATGCACCATGCCCATCATCATAATGCTTCATGCTATTGTCATCAAAATGAAATCAAAATGCTCCATGACCTCTTTCATCACAATGCTCCATGACCCCTGTCATCACAATACTCCATGAATATTTTCAGCCCAATGCTCCATGACCCTTGTCATCACAATGATCCATGACCCCTGTATTCACAATGCTCCGTGAGGCTTGTCATCACAGTGCTCCATGACAGCTGTCATCACAATGCTCCATGACTTTGTCAGCAAAATGCTACATGACCTTGTGATTACAATGCTCTATGCGCTTGTCATCACAATACTCCATTACCATTGTCATCACAATCCTCCATGAACCTTGGGATCACTTTGCTTCATGCCCTTGTTATCACAATGCTCCATGCTCCTTGAAATCAAAATGATCCATGACTTCTGTCATCACAATGCTCCAAACCCTTGTGATCAAAATGTTCCATAACACTTGTCATCACAACGCTCCATGATGCCTGTCCTCACAATACACCTTGCACTTTTCATCACAATGCTCCATGAGTTTTGTCATCAAAATTCTCAATACACTTGTCATCACAATGCTCCCTGACACTTGTCAGAATGCTCCTTGAACCCTGTCACGAAAAGCCTCCATGCCTTTTTCAACACAATGCCCCATGCCGTTTTCATCACAGTGCTCCAAGCCACTGTCATCAAAATACTCCACAAGCTTGTCATGAGAATGCTCCATGACCCTTGTCATCACAATTCTCCATGCACTTGTCAGCACAATGCTCCCTGACCCCTGTCATCACAATGCTCCAAGCCATTGTCATCACAGTGATCAATTACCTTTGTCATCAGAATCCTCCATGACAATTGGCATGACAATGCTCCAGGCCATTGTCATTACAATGGGCCATTACATATGTCAACACAATGCTCCCTGACAGCAGTCTTCACAATACTGCATGACATGGCTATCACAATGCTCCATGCCCTTGTCACCACAATGCACCATTCCAACAGTCATCGCAATAATCCTTGAAACTTAGTAGACCAATTTTCCATGCCCTTGTCATCACAATGCTCCTTGACCATTGTCATCACAATGCTCCATGAAGTTTTCATCACAATGCTCTTTGAATCTGGTCATCACAATTCTCTATGCCTTTCTCAGCACAATGCTCCTTGACCCTTGTTATCAAAATGCTCCATGCGCTTGTCAAAAAGATGCTCCATGACACATGTCATCACAATGCACCATGTGCTTGTCATCACAGTGCTCCACAATTTTGTCATCACAATGCTCCATAAACTTTGTCATCACAAGGCTCCATGCTCTTCTCATCAAAATGCTCTCTCACCACAGATATCAAAATGTTACATCACTATTCGTCACAATACTCCCTCACCCCTGTTATCACAATGTTCCATGACCCCTGTCATCACAATGCTACATGCACTTATCATCACAATGTTCGATGACACCTGTCATCACAATGCTCCATAACCCCTGTCATCAAAATGCTCCATGACCCTTTTCATCAAAATGCTCCATGAACCCTGACATCACAGTGTTCCATAACCCCTGTCATCAAAATGTTCCATAACAATTTTCATCAAATTGCTCCATGACACTGTCATCACAATGCTCCCTGCCCTTCTCATCACAATGCACAAACACTTTTCATCAAAATGCTCCCTGTTATTTGTCATCACAAAGATCCATGACCCTTGGCATCATAATGCTCCATGTCATTGTCATCACAGTGCTCCATGAACGCTCTCATCACATTGCTCCATGCCCTTGTCATCACAAAGCTCCATGACACATGTCATCAGAATGCTCCATGGCCTTCTCATCACAATGCTCCATGTGCTTGCCATCACAATGCTCCATTACCCCTGTCATAAAAATGCTCCATGACAACTGCCATCACGATGTTCCGTGGCCTTGTCGTCACAAGGCTCCATGACCCTTCTCATCACAATGCTCCAAGAACCCTGTAATCACAAAGCTCCATGCCCATTTTCTTCTCAATGATCCATGAACCATGTCATCACAATGCACCATGCCCATCATCACAATGCTTCAGGCTATTGTCATCACAATGAAATCAATATGTTCCATGACCTCTGTCATAACAATGCTCCAAACCCTTGTGATCACAATATTCCATAACTCTTGTCCTCAAAGTGCCCCATGACACTCGTCATCACAATTATCCATGGTCTTCTCATCAAAATGCTCCATGACCTTTGTCATCACAATGCTCATTACACTTGTAATCAAAATGCTCCCTGACACTTGTTGTCTGTATGCTCCTTGAACCCTGTCATGACAAGGCTCCATGCCTTTTTCATCACAATGATCCATGTCCTTCTCATCACAGTGCTCCATGACACTTGTCATCACAATTCTCCATGCACTTGTCAGCACAATGCTCCCTGACCCTTGTCATCTCAATGCTCCAAGCTATTGTCATCACAATGCACCATTACCTTTGTCATCAGAATCCTCCATGACACTTGGCATCACAATGCTCCATGCCATTGTCATCACAATGGACGATTACATATGTCAACACAGTGCTCCCTGACACCCGTCTTCACAATACTGCATGACCTGGTCATCACAATGCTCCATGCCCTTGTCACCACAATGCACCATTCCAACAGTCATCGCAATAATCCATGAAAATTTTTAGACCAATGCTCCATGCCCTTGTCATCACAATGCTCCATGACCCTTGTCATCACAATGCTCCATGAACTTTTCATCACAATTCTCTTTGATCCTTGTCATCACAATTCTCTATGCCTTTCTCAGCACAATGCTTCATGACCCTTGTCATCACAGTGCACCATGTGCTTGTCAGCACGATGCTCCATGACACATGTCATCACAATGCACCATGCACTTGTCATCACAGTGCTCCACAATCTTTTCATCACAATGATCCATAAAACTTGTCATCACAATGCTCCATGCACTTCTCATCAAAGTGTTCTCTCACCACAGATATCACAATGTTACATCACTATTTGTCACAATACTCCCTCACCCCTGTCATCACAATGATCCATGACTCCTGTCATCACAATTATACATGCACGTATCATCACAATGTTCGATGACCCCTGACATCACAATATTCTATAACCCCTGTCATCAAAATGCTCCGAAAACCTTTTCATCAAAATGCTCCATGACCCCTGGCATCACAATGTTCAATAACCCCTGTCATCAAAATATTCCATTACAATTTTCATCAAATTGCTGCATGACCCTGTCATCAAAATGCTCCCTGGCCTTCTCATCACAATGCACCACGCCCTTGTCATCAAAATGCTCCGTGACTTTTGTCATCACAAATCTCCTTGACCATTGACATCACAATGCTCCATGTCATTGTCATCACAATGCTCCATGAACCTTCTCATCACATTTCTCCATGCCCTTGTCATCACAAAGCTCCATGACACATGTCATCACAATGCTCGATGCCCTTCTCATTACTATGCTCCATGCCCTTGTCATTACACTCTTCTATGACCATTGTATCACAGTGTTCCGTGCTCTTGTCATCACAGTGCTCCATGTCCACTCTCATCACAATAATCCATGAAACATTTCACACCAATGCTTCCTGTCCTTCTCATCACAAATCTCCATTACACCTGTCATAACAATGTTCCATGACCACTGCCATCACAATGTTCCACGCCCTTGTCATTCACAAGACTCCATGACACTTGTCATCACAATGTTCCAAGACCCTTGTAATCACAATGCTCCATGCCCTTGTCATCACAAAGCTCCATGACACATGTCATTAGAATGTTCCATGGACTTCTCATCACTATGCCCCATGACACTTTTTATCACAATGCTCCATGCCCCTTTTCATCTCAAAGCTCCATGAATCCTATCATCACAATGCACCATGCCCATTATCATAATGCTTCAGGCTATTTTCCTCACAATGAAATCAAAATGCTCCATGACCTCTGTCATCACAATGCTCCAAACCGTTGGGATCACAATGTTCCATAACACTTCTCATCACAACACCCCATGATGCTCATAATCACAATTATCCATGGTCTTCTCATCACTATGCTCCATAACCTTTGTCATCACAATGCTCCATGACACTTGTCATCAGTATGCTCCTTGAACACTGTCATTACAGGGCTCCATGCCTTTTTCATCACAATGATCCATGCCCTTTTCATCACAATGCTCAAAGACACCTGTAATCACAATGCTCCATGCACTTGTCATCACAGTGCTCCATGACGCATTCATCAGAATGCTTCATGGCCTTCTCTTCACAATGCTCCATGCCCTTGTCATCACAATGCTCCAAGACCCCTGTAAACACAATGCTCCATGCCGCTTGTCATTATAGCGCTCCATGACGCTCGTCATCACAATTATCCATGGTCTTCTCATCACAGTGCTCCACGGTCTTGACATCACAATGCTCCATGCCCTGGTCATCACAATGCTCTATGTTCTCTTTCATCACAATTCTCCACGTTCTTGGCATCACTATGTTCCATGACACTTCCCATCACAGTGTTAAATGCTTTGTCATCACAATACTGCACAAGCTTGTCATCAGAATACTCCATGACCCTTGTCATCACAATGATCCATGACCCCTGTCATCACAATGCTCCATGAGAACTATCATCACAATGCTCCATGCCCCTTGTCATTACAGTGCTCCATGATGAGCGTCACCAGAATTATCCATGGTCTTCTCATCACAGTGCTCCACGGTCTTGCCATAACAATGCTCCATGCCCTGGTCATCACAATGCTCCATGTCCCCTGTCATCACAATTATCCAGGTCCTTGTCATCACAATGCTCCATTGACAGTTCTCATCCCCATGTTACATGCTCTTGTCATCACAATTTTCCATGCACTTGTCATTGCAATGTCCCATGACCCCTGTCATAGAAAGCTCCATGCCTTTGTCATCACAATGCTTCACGACCTTTTCATCAAAATTCTCAAAGGCCGTTGTCATCACAATGCTCCATGCCCTTGTCATCACAATGCTCCATGGCCCTTGTCATCACAATGCTCCAAGCCCTTGTCATCACAATGCTCCATTACCTTTGTCATCACAATCCTCCATAACACTCGGCATCACAATGCTCCATGCCATTGTCATCACAATGGAACATGAAATATGCCATCACAATGCTCCCTGACACCTGTCTTCACAATAATCCATGACCTTGTCATCACAATGCTCCATGCCCTTGTCTTCACAATGTGCCATGCCCTCTGTCAACACAATTATCCATGAAACTTCTCAGACCAATGCTCCATACTCCTGTCATCAAAATGCTACATGACCCCAGTCATCACAATGCTCCGTGTGTCCCGTCATCACAAGACACCATGACCTGTGTCACCACAAAAGTCAATGCCCTCATCATCACAAGGCTCTGTGAAATTTGTCACCACAATGCTCCATGAACTTTTCATCAAAATGCTCAATGTCATTGTCATCACAGTGCTCCATGAACGCTCTCATCACATTGCTCCATGAACTTGTCATCACAAAGCTCCATGACGCATGTCATCAGAATGCTCCATGGCCTTCTCATCACAATGTTCCATGCACTTGCCATCACAATTCTCCATTAACCCTGTCATAACAATGCTCCATGACCCCTGCCATGACGATGTTCCATGGCCTTGTCATCACAAGGCTCCATGACCCTTCTAATCACAATGCTCCAAAACCCCTGTAATCACAATGCTCCATGCCCCTTTTTATCTCAATGATCCATGAACCCTGTCATCACAATGCACGATGCCCATCATCAAAATGCTTCATGCTATTGTCATCACAATGAAATCAAAATTCTCCATGATCTCTGTCATCACAATGCTCCAAATCCTTGTGATCAAAATGTTCCATAACACTTATCATCACAACGTCCCATGACGCTCGTCATCACAATTATACATGGTCTTCTCATCACAATGCTCCATGAACTTTTTCATCACAATGCTCAATACACTTGTCATCACAATGCTCCCTGTCACTTGTCCTCAGTATGCTCCTTGAACCATGTCATGACAAGGCTCCATGCCTTTTTCATCACAATGCTCCATGCCCTTGTCATCACAAAGCTCCATGATGCATGTCGTCAGAACGTTCCATGGCCATCTCATCCCAATTCTCCAAGTCCTTGTCTTCACAATGCCCCAAGACCCCTGTAATCAAAATGCTCCATGCCCCTTTTCATCAGAATATCCCATGAGACTTGTCATCACAAGTCTCCATGGTCTTCTCATCACAATGCTCCAGTACCTTGTCATCACAAGCCTCCATGGCCCCTGTCATCACAATACTCGATGAACGTTTTCAGCCCAATGCTCCTTGACCTTCTCATCACAATGCTCCATGACCCCTGTCATCACAATGCTCCATGACTCCTGTCATCACAACGATCCATGAACCCTGACAAAACAATGATCCGGGACTCTTGTCATGAAAATGCTCCATGCCCATGTCATCCCAATGCTTCATGACCCCTGTAATCACAATGCTCCGTGACGCTTGTCATCACAGTGCTCCATGAACCTTGTCTTCACAATGCTCCATGCCTTTGTCAGCAATATGCTACATAATCTTGTCATCACAATGCTCCATGCGCTTGTCATCACAATCCTTCATGACACTTTGGATCATATTGCTTCATGCCCTTGTCATCTCCCTCTTGCCTTTCTGGTTTTTACAGATTTTCGGGTGTCCCTTTTGACCCGTGGGAAGTGACAATTCTTTGTAGTGTGGATTTGCATTGCGCGCTTGCTTGATTGTCCAAAAAGGTCGTATGCGTTTTCTCCTGAATATATTCAGGAGAAAACGCATACGCCCTTTTTGGACAAGTGCATCACTGTCGAAGTTGTGATGCTTTTCCTGTGCTTTAAAGGCGAATTCAATTTACCTCTTGAAATATGTTTTGTGCAATTCTGCCTCATTTTCAAGTCAGCTTCGTTGCCTTCCCTCAACAGATTTTTGGAAGAGAGTAGTCCTTTATAACTGTCGGTTTGTGAATTGCTGTGCCCTTGAGCTCCAATTTTCAAATCCCATTTTTGGGAGCTGACCGCAAATCCAAAATTTTGCTTCAGGACCTATACTTGTTCCAGGGGTGGCTATACTCTTCCCTGCAGGTGTCTGAGGCTTTGGTTAATTCTTCTTCCTGACGGGAATTTACAGTGACATGTGCCCGTCCAAATGCCTACATCTACTCTCTGATTGGTTCTCCCTCTTCCCTTTCATCCTCTGCACAATTAGCAAACTGTGCGAACCAGGAGGGTATAGGGGCTGGCTCTCCTAAGTTGGGAGATTGATAGTAAAGCAGTTGGAATGCCAAACTGGAGTACAAGGAGAGGAAAAATTAGGAGACTTTTAGAAACCTTTCACCATCACAAGGTGTCCATTCTCTAGGTTTCCCATACATGTTATAACTGTAGTGATATTCCCTACTACCTGGAGATTTGGTATCCATGGAATGGTGGCATGCATTACTACTTTAAAGGGTCTGCATTTTCTCTCCCAATCTCACCAGTCCTCTCAGTCCCAAGTGTCCAACCTTATGTCTCATCCAGCTGTCTTTGCAGATAGGGTCATTCCCGGTTTCATCAGAACCACTGAAGGAATTGTGTAAGAATTTCGCTGTTTTTTTGTTTGTTTTTGAAATTCATTTTTATAATGGGGTTGAGTTGATTTTCACTGACGTGTTTATGCCAGTCTAGACACACTTGATTCCCTTATGGAGACAAATCAATACATAGGTTTTAAGATTCTCACTATTCAGATATATTCCTCTGTGGGGAATAGGGGGTTTGAGTCCCGTTCACTGAGGAAGGGGTAGGTCTCGTCTGTTCTCTATTTGGTTTATGGAATGGTACCTGTGCTAATATCAAACTCTGGTTTTATGCATCACCCCACCTCTCCTTTCCCATTAAACAGGGATAAGAGTGTTTTCTAAATGTGAGACACTGTTCTCTTTCTTAATTCAGTACATGTGTTGTGATGTTGACATTCCCTCTGTAAGTGATATCTTATGAATAGATTCTTTTTCTGTGTGACTAATTTAACTTAGAATCATCATACCTAAATCCACTCTTTATGCTGCTACTGGCCTTATGACATTGATTTCACGTCTGAGTGATATTCTGTTGTACAAAATTACCACAAGTTATTTATGCATTTGTCTTTTTCCTGGGATATTTTAGGTGTACCGAAGTTGAG
The DNA here is from genome assembly GCF_964341445.2 of Mesoplodon mirus. NCBI lineage: Eukaryota > Metazoa > Chordata > Mammalia > Artiodactyla > Ziphiidae > Mesoplodon > Mesoplodon mirus. Next base: position 35,795 of record NW_028294552.1, read on the forward strand.
GTTCTTGTATGCAGAGCAGCCCTAAACATTGGGGTGCCTGTGTGTTGTCGATATTTAGTCTTCCCAAGTTATATGTCTATGAGTTGAAGTCCCCTTTGCTCGGGGCTTTGTATTTAAATGTTTTAGGAAACAGCATACACTTCTTCAGAGTGGCTCTTGGATATTTATACCCCACCCATCAGCGTGACTAGGCTCCCTGTTCTCCATGGCCTCTCCAGCATTTCTGGTTTGTACACATTTTTTGGATGGCCTTTCTGAGCAGTGGAAATTGAGACTTCTTTGTTGTGCGGATTTGCATTTCCCGCTTGCTTGGTTGGCCAAAAACTCTGTATGTGTTTTTTTCCTGAAGATATTCACGAAAAAAAGGCATACACCCTTTTGCCCAACTGCATCATTTTAGAAATTCTGCTGCTTTTCATATGCTTTAAATGTGAGTACAATCTACCCTTTGAAAAATGTTTCCTGCAATTCTGCCTCTCATTCAGATCCCCTTCGTTGCCTTACCTGAATATATTTTTGGACGTAGGTTATCATTTATATCTTTGCAGGTCTTTGAATTGTCTGCTCCTGAGCTCCATTTTGCAACTCGCTTTTATTGTGAGCTCGCCGCCAAACCATTGGATTGCTTCTGGCACTATTCTGGTTCTGAGGAGGCAGGCTGAGCCTTTGGTTAATTCTTGTTCCTAATGGGAAATTAGAGTGACATGTGCCTGTCAAAACTCCTACAGCTAATCTCTCATTGGTTCCCCCTCTTCTCATTTATCCTCTGCACAAATTGCAAACTGTGTGAAACAGGAGGTTAAAGGTGCTGATTCTCCAAGAGGGGAGATTGTTAATAATGTGGCTGGAATGGCGAACCCCAGCACCAGGAGATCAAAAATGAGGTGCATTTTAGACACCTTTCCTGAGCACACGGTGTACATTCATCTCGGTTTCGCAGGCATGTTTTCGCTGTCAGAAGATTCCCTTGAACCTGCCGATTTGGGACCCATGGAATGGGTACCAGGCAGTATTATTTTAAAAGGTCTGCATTTCCTCACCCAGCCTCTCTAACATCTCTTAGCGTGCATAGCTTCCAGCCTTATATATCATCCTGCTGTGGGTCTACATGTGTTCAATCCATGTTACATCGTAGCCCTTCAACAAAAGTTGTAAGAATTTTTGTCTGTCTCACCGTTTTTATAAATATTTTTAAATTTATTTTTATATTTGTTACAGCTGATTTTCAAAGCTCTGTTTTTTGCTGCTGTACATCCACTTGATTCATGTACTGTGAGACAACAATAAATTATTTTTCAGATGCTTATGAGTCATATGTATTATTATCCAGTGACTTGAGTGGGCTGAGTGCAGTTCTTTGAGGTACCGTGTAGGCCTTGTCAGTTATTCAATTTGGTACTTGGAATGGTATCTTTGCTAATGTCAACCTCCTGGATAATACCTCACCATTCCCCACCTTTCCCATTTAGCAGCCTTATGTCTATTTTCTACATATTTGACTATGTTTCTGTTTTGTAGTTTATTTCATGTGCAGCCATGTTTGATTCCACCTTTAAGTGACATCTTATGATATGTGTCTTTTTCTTTCTGACATATGTCACTTAGAATGATCGTATGTAACTCCTCCAGAGTTGTTCCAACTGGCCTTATTTCATTGATTTCGGGATGAGTAATATTCCACTCTACATAAGTACCCCATCTCTTTTATCCATTTTATCCTTCCAGGGACATTTAGGTTATATCCAAGTGGAGGCCCTTTTTATCAGAGAGGTGGTAAACGTTGGGGTGCCTGTTTTCTGTCCATTTTTGTTTTTCCCAAAGTATACGCCCATGAGTGCAAGTGCACTATGCTCTGTAGCTCATCTTTTAGATTTCTTAGCAAACACAATACACTTCTCCAGAGTGGCCATTGGCAAATTACATTTCCACTATCAGCCTCACAGTGCTCCCTTTTCTCCTTGCGCTGTCCTGCATTTCTGGTGTTTACACTTTATGTGGATGGCCCTTCTGACTGATGGGAAGTGATATATTTTGTAGTATTGATTTCCAGTGCCCACCTGTTTGGTTGGATAAAAAGTGTGTATGGCCTTTACTTGAATATATTCAGAAAAAATGCATACGCCCTTTTGGGCCAACTGCATCATTGGCGATGTTCAGCCCCTTTTCTTGTGCTTTAATGGGGAGTCCTTTCTACCTCTTCAAATCTGTTTCCTGCCACTCTCCCTTGCTTACAAGTCCTTTTCTGTGACTTACCTTAAGACATTTTTCGACGATAGATATTTTCAACTCTGCAGTTTCATGAATTTTAGTGCCCCTGAGTTCCATTTTTCAACTTGTGTTTTTGGAAACTGGACACAAAACAGCGGGATTTCCTCTAGACCTATTCTGTTTCCGTGGGCAATTCTAGCCTTTGATGAATTTCTCTTCCAGATTGGAAATTAGAGTGGCATGTGCCTGTCCAAACAACTAAGACTTGTCTCTAAATTTTTCTCATCCTTCCACTTCATCCTCTGGACAAATTCCAAACTGTGTGCAACAGGATGTTGACGGTGCTGATATCCCCAAGTGAGGAGATTGTTAGGAAATATGCTGGAGGGGTGAACCCGAGCACCAGACGATGAGGAGATGAGGTGCCTTTTCCAAACTCTTTCCGATCAAACGGTGTACCATCCTCTAGGTGTGACTGGCATGTTTTAGCTGTAGGATGGGTCCCGTGCATGGAAGGAGAACACCAGGGATTTTTCCAAATCAGTGCCTCCCTGTACCCCAAACTGGGGAATTTTTAAGCTACAGCTACACGTATGTTCATTAAAGGCCTTGGGAAATAGGCAGAGCCCAAACTTTAGATGATTGAAATCTTCAGGGTCAGAAGCGTTCACCATCGGCCTTGCTTAGGTTACATTTTATCTGTCATTGATAGATGATGTCAATAAAAATATCTATTCTTTTTCAGATTATTTCCCCTTATAGGTTATTGCAAAATATTCAGTGTAGTTCCCTGTGGTATACAGTAGTTCCTTGTTGATGATCTATTTTATACATAGCAGTGTGTATGTGTTAATCCCAAACTGTTAATTTATCCCTTCTCCTACCTTTCCCCTTTGGTAATAATAAATTATAAGATTTTATACTTCTCAGAAATGGGGGAGCTGAAAGAGAGGTATCCTTTTCAATGGAAAAGCATTCAAAACAAGATTGAAGCCTCAGCCAAGAGTATTCGATGTACATCCATGGAAATAAATCACTTCATTTCTCTAATGTTGACCTGACAAATAAGACAGACGTCTTCACTGAACTTGCTTATAGTAAAGTGATGGAAATATCAAATGTAAGTCTTAGAAAAATCTTATTTTACCCAAGCATTATACACTGCTCTATGTTAACTACAGTTTGGCTCACACATCTGTTCATTGAAGTTACAATGTTCTCAATTTCTGTTACTGATCCTCCAGAGTGGACCCCAACAGGAGTCCCCGTGCCCAGTGTCATTGGAGCCAAGAGATCAAGACTGAGTTTGCTTCAGAAGCAAAGGAAACATTATTTTGAAAACCGAATGGAGAGGTGAGAGCGTGCCGTCCCCCACGGACTGTGGGCTAGGCTGCTGTGTAGGGATCCCAGCAGCGTCAGTGGGAGGGAGGGGATGGAGCTCTCGAGGGCTGGATTGGCTGAAGCTCAGGCTCTATGCCGTGGAGTCTGCATGGGACCCCGCTAGCTGAGGTGTCGACCCAGCCTTTCTGCAGTAGGAAATCGGGTCTGAAGTGCCGGGTGTGGGACCTCTGCATGCGGAACCCTAGGAGCACGTGAAAATAGACAAAGCACAAAGGAAAAGCAGGTAAGACTTTATTTTATTGCCCAGATTCTCTTTTTATCTCCCAGGAATTTTTAATGAACGTTGCCGGAGATGAACACCTCCTCTGCTTTTTGTTCCGTTCCTCATTCTTGGGGTGTTGAGGGTGCAGACCCCTCTTTTGTAACTGCTTCATGCTGTGGTGGGAGCCCTGATACCTGAGGGGAGGGGCAAAACGTCTCCCCACCAGCCTCCAGGTGAGGTTGATTGTCCCAAGGCCTCCTGCCTCACTTCTCATACGCATGAGCACCAGCATTTGAAGTGTTATAGATTCTAATGAACTTTAAGGGTCCCGGAAAGAGATGCGCAGAGATGATGAGGCGTCAGGTTTCACCCCACCCCACATTTGTTCGGCGAACTTAGGCTGACGGTTTTTGCCAGCCTAGATGCTCTGACCAGTAGTCTGTGCTTTCTTTAATTAGGACCCTGAATTAATGTACAAACAGCACCATTTGTCAGAACCCTGCCCGCGCAACTCCCAGACAGTCCAGGGTCAGTGGTGATCCAGGACCATGACGTCCACTGAGTCAACGGCCTTTAGAAGTAGCCAGCAGTCCTGCCGGTCATATTGGCCACCATCACCGCGGTGTCTGTAGGGTTTTCTATGGTGAAAGCGTGATATACGTTTCCCCCGCCAAGCTTATTAGCTCCCCTCTGGGTGTAGTAAGTCCTGCAAGCAGTAGTCTGCTCATTCGGGACACAGTCTTGTTGTTTTCTGAGAGAAACTCCAGGTCAAGTGATGGTCACACGAGTCATCTTGGGGGCCAGTTGCCCCCATTTGTCTCTCTGGAGGTTGGAGTTGGAGGGCCTCCTCACTCGAGGTCAGTGTGTCCACAGAGCGACCCCTGCAACTTCAGGGCATGATGGGTGGTTAGGATCACCACGTGGGGTCCTTTTCCCTTAGGAGGGAGCTGGCCTTGTGGGCTGCTGATTTCTTGCTTTTTAGATACCCTAGTATCCTGGCCTGATGAGTCCGTGGGCGAAGCCCTTGGTGACCATAGTTTATCATACCTGAAGGGCATTCTTGTGTTGCTCCATTTCAAGTGGTCCCAGTTTTTGCACTAAGGCTCCAAGGGCAATTAACCATTGACCGGGTATGTAAAGGTCAAAGGGTTTAGCTAAATTAGGGAGTTCCTGGGCAAGGGTCTGAATTGACTGCTCTTTCCATTCTTGAAAGGCTGCTTCTGGATTGTATACAAAAGGATCATCATATTTTCGTGTCAGTGTTTCATGTAGAGGCCCAGCTATTAGACTGTAGTTAGGGATCCAGATGCAGAAAACCTTGGCCTCCCCAGGAACCCCTAAGCTATCTTCTAGTTTTAGAAGAGGTAAGGCTGCAAATGGCTTCTTCCCTATCCTGGGATGCGTTTCTCTGAATATCTGTGAGAATGAAGCCCAGGCATGTCACCTGAGCCTGTGATATTTGAGCCTATTTCTTGGACACCTTCTATCCTTTCTTGGCTAGGTATTTCTGAGGCGTCTTTACTAGGCCTGGCGATCAGAATGTCATCTGCATATTGAAGGAGGGTTCCCTTTTACAGAGGTAGAACGTTTAGGTCTTTAGAGGACATTTCCCCAATGATGGTGTGGGGATTTTTGTACCATTGGGGCAGGACGGCCCAGCATTATTGGTTTAGTTGCATGTTGTGTCCTGCCACTCACAAGCCAAAAATTCTTGTGACTCTGAGATGAATGGAATACAGAAGAAGGCATCATTGAAGTCTAATAGAGAATGCCATGGCCTGGTGGATGGTAGAATGAGCAGCAGGGTGTAGGAAATAGGAGCTACTGGATGTATATCCTCGGTGGCTTCACTGACTGACCTGATATCTTTTACCAGGTCTCCAGCAGCCCATGGGGCTCTCGTGGTCAGGCCAATCACAGGATATGGAGCTCACCTGGGCTGCACCACCCATCCCCACAGCCCATGGGGCTCTCGTGTTCAAGTCCCTCCCTGTGTATGGAGCTCCCCTGTGCAGCTACCCAGCAGCCCATGGGGCTCCCATAGTCAGGCCTTTCCCAGGATACAGAGCTCCCCTGGGCAGGTACCCAAACAAGGCTGGAAACACAGGAACTGTGCACATAGCCCACCTTGCAGAGAACCCCCAGCTCACCTGTCGCTCACAGCTGACACAGAACACCTCAGAGCAGGACTTGAACTAACAAACAGCAGCTCTGACAGGTCTGTGACCCTGGCTATCACTCTGTGCAGTCTCTCTCTGCCTGGTCTTCCAGACACTTCCACTGCAGCCAGGGCACCAGGCCTCTGTCTCCACCCACCATCACTCCTCTCCCTGACTCCTGGGTTCCTCTCATTAGGATAGGGTCTTCTTGAAGTTGTTTTCCACTCATGGACCAGATAAAATGATAAGAAAACAAGCCGCAGCTGCAGCCCCTTGTCTAGCCTGACTCTCAAGGGCCCACACCTGTTCCTTGGGCCTGGCCCGTTTAGCAAGGTTCATTTTCTGCTACTGTGAGCCCCTGAGGGGTGAGAATTGGCTGATTTGGGCAGCCTGACACTGCCTGCCTGCCCTCCCCAGGTGTGCCTGGGTTGAGGTCAATATAAACACCTCTCCAGTCAGCAAGAGCCCCTGTAGCTGTGCCTGACGCCATATTCTCTGCCCCGTCAGCAGTGTCGGGGCTGGGGTGGTGGGAGGGAGTGAGGGGCCGTGGCTTTGTGGGTGGCCCAGTGTGAGTGGGGCTCTGCTGGACTTTCCGCAGGAGTTGCTAGGCTGCCACCTGCTAAAGAAGAGGATGTGTCATCCATACCTGCCGCTTGAATTTCTCCCCAGGCAGATGTGAGGAAGTAAAAAAGCAGTGGGGGCCGTGGCAGGAGGGGTATCTCAGGCAGGGAAATGGAAAGCTTCCAGAAGAGCATCTGGGGCCAGGACCATCCTGACTGGCCTGCAGGCACCAAGTCGGCCTGCGTGCTGTCGCTGGTGTGGCTCCACAGCCCTTCCTCTAGGCTTGCAAGTCCTTGTACATATTCAGGTGTTTTACCTGGAAAGGGTGGGAAGAGTTCAGCTGCAGCAGGACTGGGGCTCAGCTCACATTTACTCACAGACGCCTCGACACAGTCCCCCAGCTTTGCAATGAGGATGCTCCTTGTCGGGGGGAGCACTGCTGACTGCATGGGAGACGATTTCCCACCTCTGACCAACTTAAGAATTTTTTACCACTGGAGCAAGTGCCCTGATACGATTTTCCTCTGTATAACTGTTTGGTTCTGGTTTTTTTTTTCTTTTTTTTCTTTTTGGTTCAAGGTAGATTTTATTTATTCCTCTTTTTTTTTAATTTGCAGATATAAACATGGAAATAATGCATTAATATAAAGACGTCTATGTGAAGGGAAATACTTTTTTTCTGTTTTCTTTTATTAAATGCTATTTATTTTTATTTTTTTAAAATTTATTTCTTTTATACAGCAAGTTCTTATTGGATATCTATTTTATACATATAAGTGTGCACATGTGAATCCCAGTCTCCCAATTCATCCCACCACCACCCTCACATGGCGTTTCCCCCTTGGTGTCCATATGTTTGTTCTCTACATCTGTGTCTCTATCTCTGCCCTGCACACCGGTTCATCTGTACCATTTTTCTTGGTTCCACATATATGCATTAATATACAATATTTGTTTTACTCTTTCTGACTTACTTCACTCCGTATGACAGTCTCTAGATCCATTAAGGTCTCTACAAATGACCCAATTTCATTCCTATGTATGGCTGAGTAATATTCCATTGTATATATGTACCACATCTTTATCCATTCGTCTGTCTGTGGGCACTTAGGTTGCTTTCATTACCTGGCTATTGTAAATAGTGCTGCAGTGAACATTGTGGTGAATGTGTATTTTTGATTTATGGTTTTCTCTGGGTATATGCCCAGTAGTAGGATTGCTGGATTATATGGTAATTCTATTTTTACTTTTTTAACGAACCTCCATACTGTTCCCCATAGAGACTGTATCAATTTACATTCCCAACAATAGTGGAAGAAGGTTCCTTTTCTCCATACCCTCTCCAGTATTTGTTGTTTGTAGATTCTCTGTTGATGCCCATTCTAACAGGTGTGACATGACACCTCATTGTAGTTTCCATTTCCATTTCTCTAATAATTAGTGATATTGAGCAGATTTTCATGTGCGTACTGGCCACCTCTATGTGTTCTTGGAAGAAATGTCTATTTATATCTTCTTCCATTTTTGTATTGGGTTGTTTGTTTTATTAATATTGAGCTGCATGAGCTGTTTATATATATTGGAGATTAATCATTTGTCCATTGATTTGCCTGCAAATATTTTCTGCCATTCTGAGGGTTGTCTTTTCGTCTTGTTTGTAGTTTCCTTTGCTTTGCAAAAGCTTTTACATTCCATTAGGTCCCATCTGTTTAGTTTTCTTTTTTATTTCATTACTATAGGAGGTGGATCAAAAAAGATCTTGCTGTGATTTACGTCAGAGTATCCTTCGTAAGTTTTCCTCTCAGAGTTTTATACTATCCGGTCTTACATTAAGGTCTCTAATCCATTTTGAATATATTTTTATGTATGGTGTTGGGGAGTGTTCTAATTTCATTCTTTTACATGTAGCTGTCCATATTTCCCAGCACCAATGATTGAAGAGACGGTCTTATCTCGATTGTATAGTCTTGCCTCCTTTGTCATAGATTAGGTGACCATAGATATGTAGGTTTATCCCTGTGCTTTCTTTTTTTTTTCCTTTTACACGTTTATTGGAGTGTAATTGATTTACAATGGAGTGTTCTTTTCTGCTGTATAAAAAAATGAATGAGCTATACATATACAAATATCACCAGATCCCCTCCCTCTTGCATCTCCCTCTCACACCCCATATCCCACCCCTTTATGTGGTCACAAAGCACCGAGCTGATCTCCCTGTTCTATGTGGCTGCTTCCCAGTAGCTATCGGTGTTACATTTGGTAATGTATTTATGTCCATGCCATTCTCTCACTTCGTCCCAGCTTACCCATCCCCCTTCCGGTGTCCTCAAGTCCTTTCTGTATGTCTGTGTCCTTACTCCTGTCCTGCCACTAGGTTCTTCAAAATCTTTTTTTTTTTCTTCATTAGATTCCGTATATCTCTGTTAACATACAGTATTTGTTTTTCCCTTTCTGACTTACTTCACTGTGTAGGACAGATTCTAAGTCCATCCACCTCAGAACAAATAACTCAGTTTTGCTTCTTTTTATGGCTGAGTAATACTCCATTGTATATATGTGCCAGATCTTCTTTAAACATTCATCTGTCGATGGACACTTAGGTTGCTTACATGTCCTGACTATTGTAAGTAGAGCTGCAATGAACATTTTTCTACATAACTATTTTTGAATTATGGTTTTAACAAGGCAAATGCCCAGTAGTTGGATTGTTGTGTCATATGGTACTTCTATTGTTAGTTATTTAAAGGAACCTCCGTACTGTTCTCCCTAGTGCCCATATCAATTTACATTCCCACCCACAGTGCAAGTGTGTTCCCTTTCCTCCAATAAAGGCCTCTCCAGCATTTATTGTTTTGTAGATTTTTTTGATGATTGCCACTCTGACTGCTGTGAGGTGATACCTCAAGGTAGTTTTGATTTGCATTTCTCTAATGATTAGTAATGTTCAACATCCTTTCATGTGTTTCTTGGTAATCTGTATATCTTCTTTGGAGAAATGTCTATTTAGGTCTTCTGCCCGTTTTTGGATTGGGTTGTTTGTTTTTGTGATATTGAGCTACATGAGGTGCCTGTAAAGTTTGGAGATTAATCCTTTGTCAATTGCTTCATTTGAAAATATTTTCTCCCATTCTGAGGGTTGTTTTTGCATCTTGTTTATGTTTTCCTGTACTGTGTAAAAGCTTTTAAGTTTCATTAGGTCCCATTTGTTGATTTCTGTTTTTATTTCCATTTCTCTAGGAGGTGGGTCCAAAAGGATCTTGCTGTGATTTATGTCATAGAGTGTTCTGCCTATGGTTTCCTCTAAGTGTTTTATAGTGTCTGGTCTTATATTTAGATCTCTAATCAATTTAGAGTTTATTTTTGTGTATGGTGTTATGGAGTGTTCTAATTTCATTCTTTTATGTGTAGGGGTCCAGTTTTCCCAGCACCAATTACTGAAGAGACTGTCTTTTCTCCATTGTATATCCTTAGCTCCTTTGTCATAGATGAGATAGCCATAGGTATGTAGGTTTATCTCTGGGCTTTCTGTCCTGTTCCATTGATCTGTGTTTATGCCAATCTACATACACTTGATTCCATTATGCAGACATATAAATACATAGGTTTCAAGGTTATTACCAGTCAGATATATTCCTCTTCAGTGAATAGGGTGTTTTGTGTCCATCTCATTGAGAAAGGAGTAGGTCTTGTCTATTACATATTTGGTATATGGAATGGGATCTGTGCTAATTTCAAACTCTGCTTTTACACATCACCCCACGTCACCTTTTCCCTTAAGGAGGCATAAGTGTGTTTTCTAAATGTGTAACGCTGTTCACATTTGAAATTCAGTTCATGTATAGCCATGTTTACATTCCCTCTATAAGTGATATATTACAATATTTTTTTTTCTTTGTGGCTCATTTCACTTAGCATCATCGTACCTAAAACCACTCATTATGCCGCTATTGGCCTTATGACATTGATTTTATGTCTGAGTGACATTCCATTGTATATAAGTACCACAACATCTATATCCATTTTTTTCCCTTTCCTGGGATATTTAAAGTGGACCGAAGTCGAGGTTCTTGTAAACAGAGCAGCCCTAAACTTTGGGCTGTCTGTGTGTTGTGGATTTTTGGTTTTCCCAAAATACACGCCCATGAGTGGAAGTGTGCTATGCTCTGTAGCTCTGCTTTAGATAACAACATACAGTTCTCCAGAGAGGCTGTTGGCAATTTACATCCTGACCATCAGCGTAACCAGGCTCCCTTTTCTCCATGGCCTGTCCTGCATTTGTGGTTTTTACACTATTTGTGGATGGCCCTTTTGACTGGAGGTAAGGGACACTTCTATGTAGTGTGGATTTGCAATGCCTGATGGCTTGCTTGGCCAAAAAGGGCATATGCATTTTTTCCCGAATATATTCAAGAAAATACACATACTCCCTTTTCGGCCAAGGGCAACATTGTCTAAGTTCTGTCGCTTTTCATGTGCTTTAAAGACAACTCTAATCTACCTCTTGAAATCTGTTTCCTTCAATTCTGCCTTGCATTCTAATCCTCTTCACTGCCTTACCTCAATATATTTCTGGATGATAGTTGTCCTTTATAACTCTGCAAGTTTGTGAATTGCTGTGCCCCTGATTTCCATTTTTCAACTGGCCTCTTTGTGAGCTGGCTGCAATACCGCAGCATGGCTGTAGGCCCTAGTCTGGTTCCGGGGTGTCAGGCTGAGCCTTTGGTTAATTTTCCTTCCTGATGGGAAACTAGAGTGACATGTGCCCATCCAAACACCTACAGCTAATCTCTCATTTGTTTCCCCTCTTCCTGTTCATCCTCTGCACAATTTGCAAACTGTGCATAACAGGAGGGTAAAGGCGCTGACACTCCAAGTGGGGAGATTTTTAGTAATGCAGATGGAATGGCGAAGCCGAGCACGACAAACGGATAAATGAGGTACCTTTTAGAAAACTTTCCCAATTACACAGTGTACCATCCACTGGGTTTCCCATTCATGCTTTAACTGTAGGAAGATTCCCTTAAACTTGGAGAGTTGGGACCACTAGAATGGGTAGTACACAGTATTGCTCAACGTGGTGTTCTTTTGCTCACACAAATTCAACAATCTTGTCAGCCCCAAGTGTCCAGTTTTATGTCTCATCCAGCTGTGGGTGTAAAGGTGGACAATCCAGGTTGCATCACAGGCCCTGAATGTAATTCGTAAGGTTTTCCATCTGTTTCACTGTTTTTGCATTTTGCTTTTGAAATTTATTTTATAAGGGTGTTTAGCTGAATTTCAGTGCTGTGTTCATGCCATTATACACACACATGATTCCTTTATGGAGACATGATAATACATATGTTTTAAAATTCTTGGAGTCAGATATATTCCTCTGCAATGAATAGGGGGTGTTGAGTCGAGTTCATTGTGCGGGGAATAGGTGATGTCTATTACATACTTGGTTTATGTAACGGTATCTGTGCTAATTTAAAACTGCGGTTTTATGCATCAACCCACCTCGCCTTTCACCTTAAGCAGGGAGAATATTGTTTTCTAAGTGTGTGACTCTGTTGTGTTTGTAATTCAGATCATTCGTAGCCAAGTGTACATTCCCACTATAAGTGATATCTTATGATAAGATTCAGTACTCTCTTATCTTTCCTAACTCAGTTCATATGTCGCCATGTTTACAGGATCTTCATAAGTGATATCTTATGATAAGTTTCTTTTTCTCTGTGACTTCTTTCACTTAGAATCATCGTACCTGAATCCACTCATTTTGCTGCTACTGGTCTTATGACATTGATTTCATGGCTGAGGGATATTCCATCGTATGTAAGTAACACAATTTTTTGAACCATTTTAATCTTTCTTGGGATATTTAAGATGTACCCAAGTTGAGGTTCTTGTAAGCAGTGCAGCCCTAAATTTTGGGGTGGCTCTGTCTTATTGATTTTCAGTTTTTCCAAGGTATATTCCCTAGACTGGAATTGCCCTTGGCTCTGTAGCTCGGTTGTTTACTTGTTTATGGAACACAATGCACTCCTCCAGTGAGGTAGTTGGCAATTTACATCCCGCCCATCAGCATAACAAGGCTCCCTGTTCTCCAGGGCCTGTCTTGCCTTTCTGGTTTTTATCCATTTTGTGGATATGCATTTTGACTGGTGAGAAGTGATACTTCTTTGGAGTGCAGATTTGCAATGCCTGCTTGCTTGCTTGGCCAAAAAGGGCGTATGCGTTTTCTCCTGGATATATCCAGGAGAAAACGCATACGCCCTTTTTGGCCAAGTGCATCATTGTCGAAGTAGTGCCCCTCTTCCTGTGCTTTAAAGCCGATTCCAAGGTACCTATTGAAATCTGTTTCCTGCTATTCTGCCTCGCTTTCAACTCCGCCTCGTCGCCTTCCCTCAACAGATTTTTGGACGATAGTTGTCCTTTATTACTCTGCCAGTTTGTGAAGTGCTGTGCCCCTGAGCTCCAATTTTTAACTCGTTTTGTGTGAGCTGAACGCAAGTCCAAAATTTTGGTTCATGAACTCTACTGGTTCCCGGTGGGTGGCGGAGACTTTGGTTAATTCTTCTTCCGCACGGGATATAAGAGTGACCTGTGCCCGTCCAAATGCCTAACAGCTACTCTCTCATTGGTTCTGCCTCTTCCCTTTCATCCTCTGCAAAATTGCCAACCTGTGAGAACCAGGAGGTAAAAGGTGCTGTCTCTTCAAGTTGGGAGATTGATAGTAAAGCAGTTGGAATGTCAAACCGGAGCACCAGGAGGGGGACTATTCATTGAGTTTTAGAGACCTTTCATATTCACCGTGTGTCCATTTTCTACATTTCACGTACATGTTATAGCTGTAGTAATATTCCCTTCAACCTGGAGACATGGGACCCATGGAATGGGTGCCATGCATTATTGCTTTAAAGGGTCTGCATTTGCTCACCCAATCTCACCAATCCTCTCAGTCCCATGTGTCCAGCCTTATACCACATCCAGCTGTCATGTAGATAGCGTCATTCCAGGTTTCATCAGAGACCCTGAAGGAATTGTAAAGAATTTCCGGTTTTTTTTTTTTGAAATTCCTTTTAATAGTGGGTTTGAGATGATTCTCACTGCCATGTTTATGCCAGTCTAGACACTCTTGATTCCCTTAAGGAGACATACCAATACATAGGTTTTAAGATTCTTCCTAGTCAGATATATTCCTCTGCAGGAAGTATGGGTTGTTGAATCCCTTTCACTGACGAAGATGTAGATCTTGTCTATTCTGTATTTCGTTTTTGGAATGGTGCCTGTTCTAATATTAAACTCTGATTTTATGCAACACCCCACCTCTCCTTCCCCCTTTAGGAGGCATAAGAGTGTTTTCTAAATGTGAGACTCTGTTCTCTTTCCTAACTCAGTTCATGTGTAGCCATGTTTAGAGGATCTTCATAAGTGATATCTTATCATACGTTTCGTTTTCTGTGTGACTTATTTCACTTAGAATCATCAAACCTGAATCCACTCATTTTGCTGCTACTGGTCTTATGACATTGATTTCATGGCTGAGGGATATTCCATCGTACCTAAGTACCACATTTTTTGTAAAATTTTTAACTTTCCTGGGATAATTAAGGTGTACCCAAGTTGAGGTTCTTCTAAGCAGTGCAGCCCTAAATTTTGGGGTGGCTCTGTCTTATTGATTTTCAGTTTTCCCAAGGTATATTCCCTAGACTGGAAGTGCCCTGGGCTCTGTAGCTTTGTTGTTTACTTGTTTTAGGGAACACAGTGCACTCCTCCAGAGAGGCAGTTGCCAAGTTACATCCCGCCCATCAGCATAACATGGCTCCCTGTTCTCCAGGTCCTCTCTTGCCTTTCTGGTTTTTACACATTTTGCCGATGTCCCTTTTGACCAGTGGGAAGGGATACTTCTTTGTACTGCAGATTTGCATTGCCCGCTTGCTTGCTTGGCCAAAAAGGGTGTATGCGTTTTCTCCTGAATATATTCAGGAGAAAACGCATACGCCCATTTTGGCCAAGTGCATCATTGTCGAAGTTGTGCCCCTCTTCCTGTGCTTTAAAGGCCATTACAACGTACCTATTGAAATCTGTTTCCTGCTATTCTGCCTCGCTTTCAAGTCCGCCTCGTTGCCTTCCCTCAACAGATTTTTGGACGATCGTTGTCCTTTATTACTCTGCCAGTTTGTGAAGTGCTGTGCCCCTGAGCTCCATTTTTTAACTCGTTTTGTGTGAGCTGAACGCAAGTCCAAAATTTTGGTTCAGGACCTATACTGGTTCCCGGTGGCTGGCTGAGACTTTGGTTAATTCTTCTTCGTGCCAGGCATTTAGAGTGACATTTGCCTGTCCAAATGCCTAACAGGTACTCTCTCATTGGTTCTCCCTCTTCCCTTTCATCCTCTGCCAAATTGGCAACCTGTGTATTCCAGGAGGAGAAAGCGGCTGTCTCTCCAAGTTGGGAGATTGATAGTAAAGCAGTTGGAAAGTCAAACAGGAGCACCAGGAGAGGGACAATTAGTTGAGTTTTAGAAAACTTTTCTATACACAGTGTTTCCATTCTCTAGGTCTCCCGTACATGTTTTAGCTGTAGTAATATTCCCTTCAACCTGGAGAGTTTGTAACCATGGAATGGAGGCCAAGCATTATTGCATTAAACGGTCTGTGTTTGCTCACCCAGTCTCACCAATCCTCTCAGTCCCAAGTATCCAGCCTTATGCCACATCAAGCTGTAGTTGTAGATAGGTTCATTCCAGGTTTCATCAGAGACCCTGAAGGAATTGTAAAGAATTTCCCTGTTTTTTTGTTTTGTTTTTGAAATTCCTTTTTATAGTCGGTTTGAGCTGATTCTCGCTGCCATGTTTATGCCAGTCTAGACACACTTGCTTCCCTTACAGAGACATATCAATACATAGGTTTTAAGATTCTTACTAGTCAGATATATTCCTCTGCGGGAAATATGGGATTTTGAGTCCCTTTCACTGAGGAAGGTATAGGTAGGTCTTGTCTATTCCATAGTTGGTTTTTGGAAAGGTACCTGTGCTTATATCAAACTCTGGTTTTATGCATCACCCCACCTCTCCTTCCCGCTTAAGCAGGCATAAGAGTGTTTTCTAAATGTGAGACTCTCTTCTCTTACCTAACTCAGTTCATGTGTAGCCATGTTTAAAGGACCTTCATAAGTGATATCTTATGATAAGCTTATTTTTCTGTGTGACTTATTTCACTTGAAATAATCGTATCTGAATCCACTCATTTTGCTGCTACTGGTCTTATGACATTGATTTCATGGCTGAGGGATATTCCATCGTACGTAATTACCACAATTTTTTGAACGATTTTTATCTTTCCTTGGATATTTCAGGTGTACCTAGTTGAGGTTCTTGTAAGCACTGCAGCCCTAAATTTGAAGGTGGCTCTGTCTTATTGATTTTCAGTTTTCCCAAGGTATATTCCCTAGACTGGAAGTGCCCTTGGGTCTGTAGCTCTGTTGTTTACTTGTTTTAGGGAACACAATGCACTCCTCCAGAGAGGTAGTTGGCAATTTACATCACGCCCATCATCATAACAAGGCTCCCTGTTCTCCAGGGCCTGTCTTGCCTTTCTGGTTTTTACACATTTTGAGGATGTCCCTTTTGACTGGTGGGAAGTGACACTTCTTTGTAGTGCAGATTTGCATTGCCCGCTTGCTTGCTTGGCCAAAAAGGGGCATATGCGTTTTCTCCTGCATATACTCAGGAGAAAATGCTTACGCCCTTTTCGGCCAAGTGCATCATTGTCGAAGTTGTGACCCTCTTCCTGTGCTTTACAGGTGATTCCAACGTACCTCTTGTAATCTGTTTCCTGCTATTCTGCCTCACTTTCAAGTCCGCCTCGTTGCCTTCCCTGAACAGATTTTGGGCTGATAGTTGTCCTTTATTACTCTGCCAGTTTGTGAATTGCTGTGCCCTTGAGCTCCATTTTTCAAGTCATTTTTTGTGAGCTGAACGCATGTCCAAAATTTTGGTTCAGTACCTATACTGGTTCAAGTTGGGTGGCTGAGACTTTGGTTAATTCTTCTTCCTGCTGGGAAATTAGAGTGATATTTGCACGTCCAAATGCCTAACAGCTACTCTCTCATTGGTTCTCCCTCTTCCCTTTCATCCTCTGCCAAATTGGCAACCTGTGAGAACCAGGAGGTTAAAGGGGCTGTCTCTCCAAGTTGGGAGATTGATAGTAAATCAGTTGGAAAGTCAAACCGGAGCACCAGGAGAGGGACTATTCTTTGAGTTTTAGAGACCTTTCGTATTCACAGTGTGTACATTCTCTAGGTTTCCCTTATATGTTATAGATGTAGTAATATTCCCTTCAACCTGGAGAGTTGGGATCCATGGAATGGGTGCCTTGCATTATTCCTTTAAAGGGTCTGCATTTGCTCACCCAATCTCACCAATTCTCTCAGTCCCATGTGTCCAGCCTTATGCCACCTCCAGCTGTCGTTGTAGATAGGGTCACTCCAGGTTTCATCAGAGACCCTGAAGGAATTGTAAATAATTTCCCTCTTTTTTTGTTTTGGTTTTGAAATTCCTTTTTATAGTGGGTTTGAGCTGATTCTCGCTGCCATGATTATGCCAGTCTAGAAACACTTGATTCCCTTACACTGACATATCAATACATAGGTTTTAAGATTCTTACTAGTCAGATATATTCCTCTGCGGAAAATATGCGGTTTTGAGTCCCTTTCCCTGAGGAAGGTGTAGATCTTGTCTATCCCATAGTTTGTTTTTGAAACGGTACCTGTGCTTATATGAAACTCTGGTTTTATGCATCACCCCACCACTCCTTCCTCCTTAAGCAGGCATAAGAGTGTTTTCTAAATGTGAGACTGTGTTCTCTTCCCTCACTCAGTTCATGTGTAGCCATGTTTACAAGATCTTCTTAAGTGATATCTTATGATAAGCTTCTTTTTTCTTTGTGACTTATTTCACTTAGAATCCTCATACCTGAATCCACTCATTTTGCTGCTACTGGTCTTATGACATTGATTTCATGGCTGACGGATATTCCATTGTACGTAAGTACCACAATTTTTTGAACCATATTTATATTTCCTTGGATATTTAAGGTGAACCCAAGTTGAGGTTCTTGTAAGCAGTGCAGCCCTAAATTTGAGGGTGGCTCTGTCTTATTGATTTTTAGTTTTCCGAAGGTATATTCCCTAGACTGGAAGTGCCCTTGGCTCTGTAGCTCTGTTGTTTACTTGTTTTAGGGAACACAATGCACTCCTCCAGAGAGGCAGTTGGCAATTTACATCCCGCCCATCAGCATAACAAGGCTCCCTGTTCTCCAGGGCCTGTCTTGCCATTCTGATATTTACACATTTTGTGGATGTCTCTTTTGACCGGTGGGAAGGGATACTTCTGTGTAGTGCAGATTTGCATTGCCTGCTTGCTTGCTTGGCCAAAGTTGGCGCATGCGTTTTCTCTTGCATATATTCAGGAGAAAATGCATACGCCCTTTTTGGACAAGTGCATCATTGTCGAAGTTGTGCCCCTCTTCCTGTGCTTTACAGGTGATTCCAACCTACCTCTTGAAATCTGTTTCTTGTTATTCTGCCTCGCTTTCAAGTCTGCCTCGTTGCCTTCCCTCAACAGATTTTTGGATGATAGTTGTCCTTTATTACTCTGCCAGTTTGTGAATTGTTTTGCCCTTGAGCTCCATTTTTCAACTCGTTTTTTGTGAGCTGAACGCATGTCCAATATTTTGGTTGTGGACCTAAACTGTTTCCCGGTGGGTGGCTGAAATTTGGTTAATTCTTCTTCCTCCCGGGAAATAAGAGTGACATGTGCCCGTCCAAATGCCTAACAGCTACACTCTCATTGGTTCTCCCTCTTCCCTTTCATCCTCGGCCAAATTGGCAACCTGTGCGAACCCGGAGGCTAAGGGGCTGTCTCTCCAAGTTGGGAGATTTATAGTAAAGAAGTTGGAAAGTCAAACGGGAGCACCAAGAGAGGGACAATTTGTTGAGTTTTGGAGACGTTTCGTATTCAGAGTGTGTCCATATTCTATGTTTCCCGTACATGTTATCGCTGTAGTAATATTCCCTTCAACCTGGAGACATGGGACCCATGGAATGGGTGACATGCATTATTGCTTTAAAGGGTCTGTATTTGCTCCCCCAGTCTCACCAATCCTCTCAGTCCTATGTGTCCAGACTTATGCCACCTCCAGCTGTCGTTGTAGATAGGGTCATTCCAAGTTTCATCAGAGACCCTGAAGGAATTTTAAAGAATTTCCGTTTTTTTTTGTTTTGTTTTTGAAATTCCTTTTTATAGTGGTTATGAGCTTATTCTCGCTGCCATATTTATGCCAGGCTAGAAACACTTGATTCCCTTACAGAGACATATCAATACATAAATATTAAGATTCTTACTAGTCAGATATATTCCTCTGCGGGAAATATGGGATTTTGAGTCCCTTTCACTGAGGAATGTGTAGGTCTTGTCTATTCCATAGTTGGTTTTTGGAACGGTACGTGGGCTTATATCAAACTCTAGTTTTATGCATCACCCCACCTCTACTTCCCCCTTAAGCAGGCATAAGAGTGTTTTCTAAATGTGAGACTCTGTTCTCTTTCCTAACTCAGTTCATGTGTAGCCATGTTTACAGGATCTTCCTAAGTGATATCTTATGATAAGTTTCTTTTTCTGTGTGACTTATTTCACTTAGAATCATCGTACCTGAATCCACTCATTTTGCTGCTACTGGTCTTATGACATTGATTTCATGGCTGAGGGATATTCCACCGTACGTAAGTACAATAATTTTTTGAACCATTTTTATCTTTCCTGGGATATTTAAGGTGTACCCAAGTTGAGGTTCTTGTAAACAGTGCAGCCCTAAATTTTGGAGTGGCTCTGTCTTATTGATTTTCAGCTTTCCCATGGTATATTCCCCAGACTGGAAGTGCCCTTGGCTCTGTAGCTCTGTTGTTTACTTGTTTTAGGGAACACAATGCACTCCTCCAGAGAGGCAGTTGGCAATTTACATCCCGCCCATCAGCATAACAAGGCTCCCTGTTGTCCAGTGCCTGTCTTGACTTTCTGCTTTTTTCATATTTTGTGGATGTCCCTTTTGACCGGTCGGAAGTGATACTCCTTAGTAGTGAATATTTGCATTGCCCGCTTGCTTTCTTTGCCAAAATGGGCATATGCGTTGTCTCCTGAATATATTCAGGAGGTAACGCATATGCCCTTTTTGGCCAAGTGCATCATTGTCGAAGTTGTGCCCCTCTTCCTGTGCTTTAAAGGCTATTCCAACGTATCTCTTGAAAGCTGTTTCCTGCAATTCTGCCTCGCTTTCAAGTCTGTCTCGTTGCCTTCCCTCAACAGATTTTTGGACGATAGCTGTCCTTCAATATTCTGCCAGTTTGTGAATTGTTGTGCCCCTGAGCTCCGTTTTTCAACTCGATTTTTGTGAGCTGAAGGCAAGTCCAAAATCTTGGTTCAGGACCTATACTGGTTCACGGTGGGTGGCTGAGACTTTGGTTACTTCTTCTTCCTGCCGGGAAATTAGAGTGACATGTGCCCGTCCAAATGCCTAACAACTACACTCTCATTGGTTCTCCTTCTTCCCATTCATCCTCTGCCAAATTGGCAACCTGTGTACCAGGAGTTTAAAGGTGCTGTCTCTCCAAGTGGGGAGATTGTTAGTAAAGCATTTGTTAAGTCAAACTGGAGCACCAGGAGAGGGACTATTAATTGAGTTTTAGAAATCTTTCGTATTCACTGTGTGTCCATTCTCTAGGTTTCCCGTACATGTTATAGCTGTAGTAATATTGTCTTCAACCTGGAGAATTGGGACCCATGGAATGGGTGCCATGCATTATTGCTTTAAAGGGTCTACATTTGCTCACCCAATCTCACCAATCCTCTCAGTCCCAAGTGTCCAGCCTTATGCCACATCCAGCTGTTGTTGTAGATAGGGTTATTCCAGGTTTCATCAGCGACCCTGAAGGTATTGTGTAAGAATTTTTCTGTTTTTATGTTTTGTTTTGAAATTCATTTTTATATTGAGTTTGAGCTGATTCTCACTGCCATGTTTATGTCGTTCTAGACACACTTAGTTACCTTACGGAGACATATCAAAACATAGGTTTTAAAATTCTTACTAGTCAGATATATTTCTCTGCGGGGAATAGGGATGTTGAGTTCCGTTCTCTGAGGAAGGAGTAGGGCTTGTCTCTTTTGTTTTTGGATTATGGAATTGTACCTGTGCTAATATCAAACTTTTGTTTTGTGCATCTTCCCACCTGTCTTTTCCCTTAAGCAAGCGTTAGAGTGTTTTCTAAATCTGATACTCTGTTCTCTTCCCTAAATCAGTTCATATGTAGCCATGTTTACATTCCCTTCATAAGTGATATCTTATGTCAGAATGCACCATGGCCCTTGTCATAATAATGCTCCATGACCCCTGTCATCACAGTGATCCATGCCCTGGTTATCAAAATGCTCCATGTCCCTTGTCATCAAAATTCTCCACGTCCTTGTCATCACAATGCTATATGACACTTCTCATCAAAATGTTACATGCTCTTGTCATCACAGTTCTCCATTCTCTTGACATTGCAATGCTCCATGCACTTGTCATCACAATGCTCCATGCCTTTGTCATCACATTGCTCCATGAACCCTGTCATCACATTGCTCCCTGACACCTGTCATCACAATGCTTCTATCCCCTTGACATTACAGTGCTCCATGATGCTCGACATCACAATTACCCAAGGTCTTCTCATCACAATGCTCCACGGTTTTGCCATCACCATGCTCCATGCCTTGTCATCTCAAATCTCAATGTCCCTTGTCCTCACAATTCTCCACGTCCTTGTCATTACAATGCTCCATGGCACTTCACATCACAATGTTATATGCTCTTGTCATCACAATACTCCATGCACTTGTCATCACAATGCTCCATGACCCCTGTCATAGGAAGCTCCATGCGCTTTCATGAAAATGTTTCACGACAAGGACATTAAAATTCACAATGGCCCTTGATATCACAATGCTCCATGCCCTTGTCATCACAATGCTCCTTTACTTTGTCACAACAATCCTCCATAAAAATTGGCATCACAATGCTCCATGTTATTGTCATCAAACTGGAACATGACATATTTCATCACAATGCTCCCTGACACCTTTCTTCACAATAATCCATGACATTGTCATCACAGTGCTCCATGACCTTCTCATCAAAATGTGTCATGCCCATACTTATCACAATAATCCAAGAAACTTGTCAGACCAATGCTCCATGCCACTTTTCATCACAATGCTCCATGAACGCTGTCATTCAAATGCACCATGCCCATCATCATAATGCTTCATGCTATTGTCATCACAATGAAATCTAAATGATCCATGACATCTGTCATCAAATTGTTGCAAACCCTTGTGATCACAATGTCCCATAACACTTGTCATCACAATGCCGCATGACACTGGTCAGCACAGTTATCCATGGTCTTCTCATCACAATGCACCATGAATTTTGTCAGCTCAATGCTCAATACTCTTGTCAACACAATAATCTCTGACTACTGACCTCAGTATGCACCGTGCACTCTTTCATGACAAGGCTCCATGGCATATTCATCACAATGCACCATGGCGTTTTCATCACAATACATCATGCCATTTTCATCAAAATACTCCACAAGCTTGTCATCAGAATGCTCCATGAGCCTTGTCATCACAATTCTCCATGCACTTGTCAGAACAATGCTCCCTGACCCTTATCATCACAATGTTCCAAGCCATTGTCATCACAATGGGCCATTACATATGTCATCACAATGCTACCTGACATGTGTCTTTACAATAGTGCATGACCTGGTCATTACAATGCTCCATGACATTTTCATCACAATGCGCCGTTCCAGCTGTCATCACAATAATCCATGAAACTTATTAGACCAATGTTCCATGCCCTTGTCATCACAACGCTCCATGCCCTTGTTATCACAATGCTCCATGGCCCCTGTCATCACAATGCACCGTGACTCCAGTCATCACAGTGCTTCATGAATTTTGTCATCAAAATGGTCCATGCCCGCATCATCAACAGTCTCTGTTACCTTTTTAACCACCGTGCTCCATGAACTTTTCATCACAATGCTCTTTGACCCTTGTCATCACAGTGCTCCATGCGCTTGTCAGCACAATGCTCCATGACACATGTCATCACAATGCACCATGCGCTTGTCATCACAGTGCTCGACAATATTTTCATCACAATGCTCCTTAAAAATTGTCATCACAATGCTCCATGCACTTCTCATCAAAATGCTCTCTCACCACTGATATCACAATGCTACATCACTATTTGTCACAATACTCCCTCACCCCTGTCATCACAATGTTCCATGACTCCTGTCATCACAATGCTTCATGCACTTATCATCACAATGTTCGATGACCCCTGACATCACAGTGTTCCATAACACCTGTCATCAAAATGTTCCATGACACTTTTCATCAAATTGCTCCATGAC
The DNA here is from genome assembly GCF_964341445.2 of Mesoplodon mirus. NCBI lineage: Eukaryota > Metazoa > Chordata > Mammalia > Artiodactyla > Ziphiidae > Mesoplodon > Mesoplodon mirus. The sequence continues at coordinate 58,839 of NW_028294552.1, forward strand.
CCTGTCATCAGAATGCTCCCTGCCCTTCTCATCACAGTGCACAACGCCCATGCCATCTAAATGCTCCATGACCTTTGTCATCACAAAGAACCATGACCCTTGGCATCACAATTCTCCACGTCATTGTCATCAAAATGCTCCATGAACGCTCTCATCACATTGCTCCATGCCATTGTCTTCACAAAGCTCCATGACACATGTCATCAGAATGCTCCATGGCCTTCTCATCACAATGCTCCATGGCCTTGCCATCACAATGCTCCATTACACCAGTCATAACAATGCTCCATGACCCCTGCCATCACGATGTTCCATGGCCTTGTCATCACAAAGCTCCATGACCCTTCTCATCACAATGCTCCAAGAACCCTGTAATCACAATGCTCTATGCCCATTTTCATCTCAATGATCCATGAACCCTGTCATCACAGTGCACCATGCCCATCATCATAATGCTTCATGCTATTGTCATCACAATGAAATCAAAATGCTCCATGACCTCTGTCATAAAAATGCTCCAAACCCTTGTGATCACAATATTCCCTATCACTTGTTATCACAATGCCCCATGACACTCGTCATCACAATTATCAATGGTCTTCTCATCACAATGCTCAATACACTTGTCATCAAAATGCTCCCTGACACTTGTTGTCTGTATGCTCCTTGAACCCTCTCATGACAAGGCTCCATGCCTTTTTCATCACAATGATCCATGCCCTTTTCATCACAATGCTCCAAGAACCATGTAATCACAATGCTCCATGCCCTTGTCATCACAAAGCTCAATGACGCATGCCATCAGAATGCTCCTTGGTCTTCTCCTCACAATGCTCCATGCCCTTGTCATCACAATGTGCCAAGACCCCTCTGATCACAATGCTCCATGCCCCTTTTCATCAGTATGCTCCATGAGACTTGTCATCACAAGGCTCCATGGTTTTGCCATCACAATGCTCCAGGACCTTGTCATCACAATGCTTCTCGACCTTGTCATGAAAATTTTCAATGTCCCTTGCATCATAATGCTCCAAGCCCTAATCATCGAAATGCTCCATTATAGTTGTCATCACAATTCTCCATTATATTTTGCATCACAATGCTCCATGCCATTGTAATCGCAATGGACCATGACATATGTCATCACAATGCTCCCTGACACCTGTCTTCACAATACTCCATGACGTTCTCATCAAAATGCTCCAGGCCCTGGTCATCACAATGCACCATGCCCACTGTCATCACAATAATCTATGAAACTTGTCAGACCAATGCTCCATGCCACGGTCATCACAGTGCTCCATGCCCTTGTCATCACAAAGCTACATGACCACTGTCTTCACAATGCTCCCTGACTCCAGTCATCACAATGTTTCATAACGTTTTTCATAACAGTGGTCCATGCCCGCGTCATCACAAGGCTCTGTGACCTTTGTAACCACAATGCTCCCTGAAATTTTCATCACAATTCTCTGTGACACTTGTCATCATAATGCTCCATGTATTTTTCAGAACAATTCTCCATAACCATAGACATGACAGTGTGCCACGTGCAATTCATCACAATGGTCCACAACTCTGTCACTGCAATGCTCCCTAAACCTTGTAATCACAATGCTCCATGCACTTCTTATCAAAATGCTCTCTCACCAGAGATATCACAATGTTCCATCACTAGTCATCACAATACTCCCTCACCCCTGTAATCACAATGTTCCATTAAACTGTCATCACAATGCTACATCCCCTTATCAGCACAATGTTCCATGACCCCTGACATCACAATGTTCCATAACCCCTGTCATCAAAATGCTCCATGACCCTTTTCATCCCAAAGCTCCAAGACCCCTGACATCACAATGTTCTATAACCCCTGCCATCAAAATGTACCTTTACACTTTTCCTCAAATTGCTGCATGACCCGGCCATCAAAATGCTCCCTGCCTTTATCATCACCATGCACCATGCCCTTGTCATCAAAATGCTCCATGACTTGTCATCACAAAGCTCCATGACACTTGGCATCACAGTGCTCAATGTCATTGTCATCACAATGCTCCGTGAACCCTCTTATCACATTGCTCCAAGCCCTTGTCATCACAAAGCTCCCTGATACTTGTCATCACAGTGCTCGATGCCCTTCTCATCACAATGCTCCATGACCTTGTCATTAAAACCTGCATGACGCATGTATCACAGTGTTCCGTGCCCTTGTCATCACAATGCTCTATGCCCACTCTCATCACAATAATCCATGAAATATTTCAGACCAATGTTCCATGCCCTTCTCATCAAAATCCTGCATTACACCTGTCATAACAGTGCACCATGACCTTTGCCATGAAAATGTTCCACGGCCTAGTCATCACAAGGTTCCATGACACTTGTCATCACAATGCTGAAGACCCCTGAAATCACAATGCTCCATGCCCTTGTCATCACAAAGCTCCATGACGCATGTCATCAGAATGTTCAGGGGCCTTTTCATCACAATGCTCCATGCCCTTGTCATCACAATGTTACAAGACCCTTGTAATCACAATGCTCCCTGCCCCTTTTCATGTCAATGCTCCATGAACACTGTCATCACAATGCACCATGCCCATCATCATAATGCTTCAGGCTATTGTCATCACAATGAAATCAGTATTCTCCATGACCTCTGTCATCATAATGCTCCAAACCCTTGTGATCACAATGTTCCATAACACTTATCATCACAACACCCCATGATGCTCATCATCACAATTATCCATGGTCTTCTCATCACAATGCTCCATGATCTTTGTCATCACAATTCTCAATACACTTGTCATGACAATGCTCCCTGACACTTGTCGTCAGTATGCTCCTTGTACCCTGTCATGACTAGGTTCCATGCCTTTTTCATAACAATGATCCATGCCCTTTTCATCACAATGCTCCAAGATCCCTGTAATCACAATGCTCCATGCCCTTGTCATCACAAAACTCCATGACGCATGTCATCAGAATGCTCCATGGCTTTCTCATCACAATGCTCCATGCCCTACTCATCAGAATGCTCCAAGACCCCTGTAATCACAATGCTCCATGCCCATTTTCATCAGAATGCTCCATGAGACTTGTCATCACAAGTCTCCATGGTCTTCTCATCACAATGCTCCAGGACTTGTCATCACCATGCTCCATTCCCTTGTCATCACAATGCTCCATAACCCCTGTCATCACAATAATCCATGAATATATTCAGCCCAATGCTCCACGACCTACTCATCACAATGCTCCATGGCCAATATCATTAAAATGCTCCATGACCACTGTCATCACAACACTCCATGACACCTGACAACACAATGATCAGGGACTCTTGTCATCACAATGCTCCATTCCCTAGTCATCACAATGCTTCATGACCCGTGTCATCACAACACTCCATGAACATTTTCAGCCCAGTGCTCCATGACCCTTGTCATCACAATGCTCCATGACCCCTGTATTCACAATTTTCCGTGACGCTTGTCATCACAGTGTTCCATGACACATGTCATCACAATGCTCCAAGAACCCTGTAATCACAATGTTCTATGCCCTTTTTCATCTCAATGATCCATGAACCCTGTCATCACAATGCACCATGCCCATCATCATAAAGCTTCATGCTATTGTCATCACAATGAAATCAAAATGCTCCATGACCTCTGTCATAACAATGCTCCAAACACTTGTGATCACAATATTCCATAACACTTGTCATCACAATGCCCCATGACGCTTGTCATCACAATTATCAATGGTCTTCTCATCACAATGCTCCATAACCTTTGTCATCACAATGCTCAATACACTTGTCATCAAAATTCTCCCTGACACTTGTTGTCTGTATGCTCCTTGAATCCTGTCATGAAAAGGCTCCATGCCTTTTTCATCACAATGATCCATGTCATTTTCATCACAATGCTCCAAGACACATGTAATCTCAATGCTCCATGCCCTTGTCATCACAATGTTCCAAGACCCCTGTAATCACAATGCTCCTTGACCTTGTCATCAAAAAATTCATGACGTATGTCATCAGAATGCTCCACGGACTTCTCATCACAATGCTACATGCCCTAGTCATCACAATGCTCCAAGACCCCTGTAATCACAATGTTCCATTTTCATTTTCATCAGAAAGCTCCATGAGACTTGTCATCACAAGTCTCCATGGTCTTCTCATCACAATGCTCCAGGACCTTGTCATTGCCATGCTTCATTCCCTTGTCATCACAATGCTCCATGACCCCTGTCATCACAATAATCCATGAACATTTTCAGCCCAATGCTCCAAGACCTACTCATCACAATGCTCCATGGCCAATATCATCACAATGCTCCATGACCACTGTCATCACAGCACTCCATGACACCTGACAACACAATGATCCGGGACTCTTGTCATCACAATGCTCCATTCCCTAGTCATCACAATGCTCCATGAACCCTGTCATCACAACATTCCATGAATATTTTCAGCCCAGTGCTCCATGACCCTTGTCATCCCAATGCTCCATGACCACTGTATTCACAATGATCCATGAACATTTTCAGCCCAATGCTCCATGACCCTTGTCATCACAATGATCCATGCCCTTGTCATCCCAATGCTCCATGACCCCTGTATTCACAGTGCTCCGTGACGCTTGTCATAACAGTGCTCCATGACACCTGTCATCACAATGCTCCATGCCTTTGTCAGCAAAATGCTACATGACCTTTTCATTACAATGCTCTATGAGCTTGTCATCACAATACTCCATTTCCATTGTCATCACAATCCTCCAAGAACCATGGGATCACATTGCTCATGCCCTTTTTATCACAATGCTCCATGTCCTTGAAATCAAAATGATCCATGACCTCTCTCATCACAATGCTCCAAAGCCTTGTGATCACAGTGTTCCATAACACTTGTCATCACAATGTTCGATGATGCCTGTACATCACAATACTCCATGCACTTTTCATCACAATGCTCCATGACCTTTGTCATCACAATGCTCAATACACTGGTCATCAAAATGCTCCCTGACACTTGTTGTCTGTATGCTCTTTGAACCCTGTCCTGACAAGGCTCCATGCCTTTTTCATCACAATGACCAATGCAATTTTCATCACAATGCTCCAAGACCCATGTAATCTCAATCTCCATGCCATTGTCATCACAAAGCTCAATGACACATGCCATCAGAATGCTCCGTGGTCTTCTCCTCACAATGCTCCATGCCCTTGTCATCACAATGTACCAAGACCCGTGTAATCACAATACTCCATGGTCTTGTCATCAAAAAACTCCATGACACATGTCATCAGAATGCTCCATGGCCTTCTAATGACAAAACTCCATGCTGTAGTCATCACAATGGTCCAAGACCCCTTTAATCACAATGCTTCATGCCCCTTTTCATCAGAATGTTCCCTGAGACTTGTCATCACAAGTCTCCCTGGTCTTCTCATCATAATGCTCCAGGACCTTGTCATTGCCATGCTCCATTCCATTGTCATCACAATGCTCCATGACCCATCTCATCACAATAATCCATGAACATTTTCAGCCCAATGCTCCAAGACCTACTCATCACAATGCTCCATGGCCAATATCATCACAATGCTCCATGACCACTGTCATCACAACACTCCATGACACCTGACAACACAATGATCTGGGACTCTTGTCATCACAATGCTCCATTCCCTAGTCATCACAATGCTCCATGAACCCTGTCATCACAACACTCCATGATCATTTTCAGTCCAGTGCTCCATGACACTTGTCATAAAAATGATCCATGCCCTTGTCATCCCAATGCTCCATGACCCCTGTATTCACAAAGATCCGTGACGGTTGTCAAAACAGTGCTCCATGACACCTGTCATCACAATGCTCCATGCCTTTGTCAGAAAAAGGCTACATGACCTTGTCATTAAAATGCTCTCTGCGCATGTCATCACAGTACTCCATTTCCATTGTCATCACAATCCTCCATGAACCTTGAGAACACATTGCTACATGCCCTTGTCATCACAATGCTCCATGCTCCTTGAAATCAAAATGATCCATGACCTCTGTCATCACAATGCTCCAAACCCTTGTGATCACATTGTTCCATAACACTTGTCATCACAACGTTCCATGATGCCTGTCATCACAATACTCCATGCCCTTTCCATCACAATGCTCCATGACCCTTGTCATCACAATTCTCCATGCACTTGTCAGCACAATGCTCCCTGACCCGTGTCATCACAATGCTCCAAGCCATTGTCATCACAATGCTCCATTACCTTTGTCATCAGAATCCTCCATGACACTTGGCATCACAATGCTCCATGCCATTGCCATCACAATGGGCCATTACATATGTCATAACCATGCTCCCTGACAACTGTCTTCACAATACTGCATGACATGGTCATCACAATGCTCCATGCCCTTGTCATCACAGTGTTCGATGACCCCTGACATCACAATGTTCCATAATACCTGTCATCAAAATATTCCATGACACTTTTCATCAAATTGCTCCATGACCCTGTCATCAGAATGCTCCCTGCCCTTCTCATCACAATGCACAATACCCTTGCCATCAAAATGCTCCATGACCTTTGTCATCACAAAGATCCATGACCCTTGGCATCACAATGCTCCATGTCATTGTCATCACAATGCTCCATGAACGCTCTCATCACATTGCTCCAGGCCCTTGTCTTCATAAAGCTCCATGACACATGTCTTCAGAATGCTCCATGGCCTTCTCATCACAATGTTCCATGCCCTTGCCATCACAATGCTCCATTACCCAAGACATAACAATGCTCCATGACCCCTGCCATCATGATGTTCCATGGCCTTGTCATCACAAAGCTCCATGAACCTTCTCATCTCAGTTCTCCAAGAACCCTGTAATCACAATGCTCTATGCCCTTTTTCATCTCAATGATCCGTGAACCCTGTCATCACAATGCACCATGCCCATCATCATAATGCTTCATGCTATTGTCATCACAATGAAATCAAAATGCTCCATGACCTCTGTCATAACAATGCTCCAAACCCTTGTGATCACAATATAATGTAACGCTTGTCATCACAAAGCTCAATGACGCATGCCATCAGAATGCTCCTTGTTCTTTGCCTCACAATGCTACATGCCCTTGTCATCACAATGTTCCAAAACCCCTGTAATCACAATGCTCCTTTCCCTTGTCATCAAAAAACTCCATGACGCATGTCATCAGAATGCTCCATGGCCTTCTCATCACAATGCTCCATGCCCTAGTCATCACAATGCTCCAAGACCCCTGTAATCACAATGTTCCATTTCCCTTTTCATCAGAATGCTCCCTGAGACTTGTCATCACAAGTCTCCATGGTCTTCTCATCACAATGCTCCAGGACCTTGTCATTACCATGCTCCATTCCCTTGTCATCACAATGCTCCATGACCACTGTCATCACAATAATCCATGATTATTTTCATCACAATGGTCCACGACCTACTCATCCAATGCTCCATGGCCAATATCATCACAATGCTCCATGACCACTGTCTTCACAACACTCCAGGACACGTGACAAAACAATGATCCGGGACTCTTGTCATCACAATGCTCCATTCCCTAGTCATCACAGTGCTCCATGACCCCTGTCATCACAACACTCCATGAACATTTTCAGCCCATTGCTCCATGACCTTTATCAGCACAATGATCCATGCCCTTGTCATCCCAATGCTCCATGACCCCTGTATTCACAATGCTCCGTGACGGTTGTCATCACAGTGCTCCATGACACCTGTCATCAAAAAGCTCCATGACTTTGTCAGCAAAATGCTACATGTCCTTGTCATTACAATGCTCTATGCGCTTGTCATCACAATACTCCATTTCCATTGTCATCACAATCCTCCATGAACCTTGGGATCACATTGCTTCATGCCCTTTTCATCACAATGATCCATGCTCCTTGAAATCAAAATGGTCCATGACCTCTCTCATCACAATGCTCCAAACCCTTGTGATCACAGTGTTCCATAACACTTGTCATCACAATGCTCCATGATGCCTGTCATCACAGTACTCCATGAACTTTTCATCATATTGCTCCATGACATTTGTCATCACAATGCTCAATACACTTTTCATCAAAATGCTCCCTGACACTTGTTGTCTGTATGCTCCTTGAACCCTGTCATGAAAAGGCTCCATGCCTTTTTCATCACAATGATCCATGCCCTTTTCATCACAATGTTCCAAAACCAATGTAATCACAATGCTTCATGCCCTTGTCATCAAAAAATCCATGACACATGTCATCAGAATGCTCCATTGCATTCTCATCAAAATGCTCCATGCCCTAGTCATCACAATGCTCCAAGACCCCTGAAATCACAATGCTCCAGGCCCCTTTTCATCAGAATGCTCCATGAGACTTGTCATCACAACTCTTCATGGTCTTCTCATAACAGTGCTCAAGGACCTTCTCATCCCCATGCTCCATTCCCTTGTCATCACAATGCTCCATGACCACTGTCATCACCACACTCCATGACACCTGACAACACAATGATCTGGGACACTTGTCATCACAATGCTCCATTCCCTAGTCATCACAATGCTCCATGACACGTGTCATCACAATACTCCATGAACATTTTCAGCCAAGTGCTCCATGACACTTGTCATCCCAATGACCCAAGCCCTTGTCATCCCAATGCTCCATGACACCTGTATTCAAAATCCTCCGTGACGCTTGTCATCACAGTGCTCCATGACACATATCATCACAATGCTCCATGCCTTTGTCAGCAAAATGCTACATGACCTTGTCATTACAATGCTCTATGCGCTTGTCATCTCAATACTCCATTTCCATTGTCATCACAATCCTCCATGAACCTTGGGATCACATTGCTTCATGCCATTGTCATCACAATGCTCCATGCTCCTTGAAATCAAAATGATCCATGACTTCTGTCATCACAATGTTCCAAAACCTTGTGATCACATTGTTCCATAACACTTGTCATCACAATGCTCCATGACCTTTGTCATCACAATGCTCAATACACTTGTCATCACAATGCTCCCTGACACTTGTCATCAGAATGCTCCTTGAAATCTGTCACGAAAATGCTCCATGCCTTTTTCTTAATAATGCCCCATTCCGTTTTCATAATAATGCTCCATGCCATTGTCATCAAAATATTCCTCAAGCTTGTCATCAGAATGCTCCATGAACCTTGTCATCACAATTCTCCATGCACTTGTCAGCACAATGCTCCCTGAACTTTGTCATCTCAATGCTTCAAGCCATTGTCATCAAAATGCTCCATTACCTTTGTCATCAGAATCCTCTATGACACTTGGCATCACAATGCTCCATGCTATTGTCTTCACAAAGGGCCATTACATATGTCATCACAATGCTCCCTGATACCTGTCTTCACAATACTGCATGACATGGTCATCACAATGCTCCATACCTTTGTCATCACAATGTGCCATTCCAACAGTCATCGCAATAAACCATGCAACTTATTAGACCAATGTTCCATGCCCTTGTCATCACAATGCTCCATGACCTTGTTATCACAATGCTCCATGACCCCTGTCATCACCATGCTCCGTGACTCCAGTCATCACAATGCTTCATGACCTCTGTCATCACAATGGTCCATGCCCTCGTCATCAACAGTCTCTGTGACCTATTTTACCACAATGCTCCATGAACATTTCTTCACAATGCACTTTGACATATCTCATCACAATGCTCCATGTGCTTGTCAGCACAATGCTCCATGACACATGTCATCACAATGCACCATACGCTTGTCATCACAGTGCTCCACAATCTTGTCATCACAGTGCTCTTTAAAATTTGTCATCACAATGCTCCATGCACTTCTCATCAAAATGCTCTCTCACCACTGATATCACTATGCTACATCACTATTTGTCACAATACTCCCTCACCCCTGTCATCACAATGTTCCATGACTCCTGTCATCACAATGCTACATGCACTTATCATCATAATGTTCGATGACCCCTGACATCACAATGTTCCATAACAACTGTCATCAAAATGTTCCATGACACTTTTCATCAAATTGCTCCATGACCCTGTCATCAGAATGCTCCCTGCCCTTCTCATCACAATGCACAACGCCCTTGCCATCAAAATGCTCCATGAACTTTGTCATCACAAAGATCCATGACCCTTGGCATCACAACGCTCCATGTCATTGTCATCACAATGCTCCATGAACGCTCTCATCACATTGTTCCATGCCCTTGTCTTCACAAAGCTCCATGACACATGTCATCAGAATGCTCCAAGGCCTTCTCATCACAATGCTCCATGCCCTTGCCATCACAATGCTCCATTACACAAGACATAGCAATGCACCATGACATCTGCCATCACGATGATCCATGGCCTTGTCATCACAAAGCTCCATGACCCTTCTCATCGCAATGCTCTGATAACACTTTAATCACAATGCTCCATGCCCCTATTCATCAGAATGCTACATGAGACTTGCAATCACAAGTCTTCATGGTCTCCTCATCACAACGCTCCAGGACCTTGTCATCACCATGCTCCATTCCCTTGTCATCACAATGCTCCATGACCATTCTCATCACAGCACACCATGATACCTGACAACACAATCATCCCGGACTCTTGTCATCACAATGCTCCATGACCCGTGTCATCACAACACTCCATGAACATTTTCAGCCCAGTGCTCCATGACACTTGTCATCACAATGATCCATGCCCTTGTCATCCCAATGTTCCTTGACCCCTGTATTCACAATGCTCCGTGACGCTTGTCATCACAGTGCTCCATGACACATGTCATCACAATGCTCCATGCCTTTGTCAGCAAAATGCTACAATACCTTGTCATTACCATGCTCTATGCGCTTGTCATCTCAATACTCCATTTCCATTGTCATCACAATCCTCCATGAACCTTGGGATCGCATTGCTTCATGCCCTTGTCATCACAATGCTCCATGCTCCTTGAAATCAAAATGATCCATGACCTCTCTCATCACACTGCTCCAAACCCTTGTGATCACAGTGTTCATAACACTTGTCATCCCAACGCTCCATGATGCCTGTCATC